>NC_092104.1:2448861-2567622 GCF_045679555.1 Salvelinus alpinus | reverse complement strand
GTGTCTGGCCCCTGTCTGAATAGTAGACTACCGGTGTCTGGCCCCTGTCTGAATGGTAGACTACCGGTGTCTGGCCCCTGTCTGAATGGTAGACTACCGGTGTCTGGCCCCTGTCTGAATGGTAGACTACCGGTGTCTGGCCCCTGTCTGAATGGTAGACTGCCGGTGTCTGGCCCCTGTCTGAATGGTAGACTACTGGTGTCTGGCCCCTGTCTGAATGGTAGACTCCCGGTGTCTGGCCCCTGTCTGAATGGTAGACTCCCGGTGTCTGGCCCCTGTCTGAATGGTAGACTCCCGGTGTCTGGCCCCTGTCTGAATGGTAGACTACCGGTGTCTGGCCCCTGTCTGAATGGTAGACTCCCGGTGTCTGGCCCCTGTCTGAATGGGTGACTACCGGTGTCTGGCCCCTGTCTGAATAGTAGACTACCGGTGTCTGGCCCCTGTCTGAATGGTAGACTACCGGTGTCTGGCCCCTGTCTGAATGGTAGACTACCGGTGTCTGGCCCCTGTCTGAATGGTAGACTACCGGTGTCTGGCCCCTGTCTGAATGGTAGACTACCGGTGTCTGGCCCCTGTCTGAATGGTAGACTACCGGTGTCTGGCCCCTGTCTGAATGGTAGACTACCGGTGTCTGGCCCCTGTCTGAATGGTAGACTACCGGTGTCTGGCCCCTGTCGGAATGGTAGACTACCGGTGTCTGGCCCCTGTCTGAATGGTAGACTACCGGTGTCTGGCCCCTGTCGGAATGGTAGACTACCGGTGTCTGGCCCCTGTCTGAATGGTAGACTACCGGTGTCTGGCCCCTGTCTGAATGGTAAACTACCGGTGTCTGGCCCCTGTCTGAATGGTAGACTACCAGTGTCTGGCCCCTGTCTGAATGGTAGACTACCGGTGTCTGGCCCCTGTCTGAATGGTAGACTACCAGTGTCTGGCCCCTGTCTGAATGGTAGACTACCGGTGTCTGGCCCCTGTCTGAATGATAGACTACCGGTGTCTGGCCCCTGTCTGAATAGTAGACTACCGGTGTCTGGCTCCTGTCTGACCGGTGTCAATGCAATGTCCTAATACAGTTTGTCTGGCAATGTGATTTATTTTATTTCGATGTATATCCATCAACATGCATACACATCTAACTGTTGGTTCATTCCTGCAAGAGTTTTCTACGCAATCAGTCCTGGGACTTGAACCAGCAACGCTCTGATTACTAGGCTTGCATTTCTAATCTCCAGGCTACCACCACCTCTTATGTGTGCATTGGAATGACAACGAGCCACTAACAATAAGATGAAACCAGAGACGACAATGGTTCTCTGTTCTCTGGTTCAAGTGAAGACAGGGTAAATAGCCCTGTTCAGTTGAAGGCTTGCAGAGCTAAGGAACCATACATTTTGCACAGTGGCTGTCAGTGCCGTTTATGATGAAGGAGGACGATTTCATTTTCCATGAGCATGACCTTATTTCTATTACAGAATGTTGGTTCACTGTCATTCATATTCCATTCAACCAGTTCAATGGAACAGTGATAGGTTTAGGTTACTGTCGTTCATATTCACCCAGTTCAATGTAACAGTGACAGGTTTAGGTTACTGTCATTCATATTCCATTCAACCAGTTCAATGGAACAGTGATAGGTTTAGGTTACTGTCGTTCATATTCACCCAGTTCAATGTAACAGTGATAGGTTTAGGTTACTGTCATTCATATTCCATTCAACCAGTTCAATGGAACAGTGATAGGTTTAGGTTACTGTCGTTCATATTCACCCAGTTCAATGTAACAGTGACAGGTTTAGGTTACTGTCATTCATATTCACCCAGTTCAATGGAACAGTGATAGGTTTAGGTTACTGTCGTTCATATTCACCCAGTTCAATGTAACAGTGATAGGTTTAGGCTACTATATGATACCTGAATGTTCCCTATACCCATCATGAGGTTGCTACAACCTAGGTAAATGAATGAAAGATTACAACGTAGGTGCACACAGGTCGAGAGACACATTTGAGTTGACAGACAGTGACACATGGACAGACAGTAACATTCAATACCGCCTTTCACACTCTTCCCTGCATCTAGCCGATCTAGGGTGTAATTTTTAGTCCAACAGTTGCAAATGAGAGTTTCTATTGGACAAATTCAGGTATTTTTATCCCCGTTTCGTTCGCTTCCGTTTAAGAAACATTTTTCAACCGAATCGGAAAATTGAATACACCCCTGATCACACATAAACACAGTTCACTTTCACGGCAGCCACGTTTTATTCCCCCTCACCTTTTCCGTTCACTTGTGGACTTCAATGCACAACACATCAGCTGTATGTGACCAGGAGAAAAGAAACTTTCCAAGCCAAACCGCTACACACAGCCTACATCGTTGTCACCATATTAGCTAAAGTAACGTCCTAGTCAACATAGCTAATAGAACTAACGTGTTAGTAAAGCCGCTACAATCACGCAGTAATGTTACTACAGTACAGTCAGTAAGCAGTTACACTGGCGGTACCCGGTGGCAATAAATTAATACAACCAAAAGCTTACCTTGGAAGAGTTCCAGTGTTGTGTTGGATAGTCATAGCCAGCTAGCTAACATAGCAATTGGCATGCTGACTTCAGTGGGCAAATGCTCACCTTCGATGGCCACTGGCACGCTGGAGAAGTGTGCTCTTCATGGATGAATCCCGGTTACAACTGTACCGGGAAGATGACAGACAGCGTGTATAGTATCGTGTGGGCGAGCGGTTTGCTGATGTCAACATTGTGAACAGAGTGCCCCATGGTGGTGGTGGGGTTATGGTATGAGCAGGCATAAGCTATGGACGACGAACACAATTGCCATTCATCGATGGCCATTTGAATGCACAGAGATAGCGTGATGAGATCCTGAGGCCCATCGCCTCATGTTCAGCATGATAATGCACGGCCCCATGTCACAAGGATCTGTACACAATTCCTGGAAGCTGAAAATGTCCCAGTTCTTTCATGGCCTGCATATTCACCAGACATGTCACCACCCGCTGAGCATGTTTGGGATGCCCTGGATCTACGTGTATGACAGCGTGTTCCAGTTCCCGCCAATATCCAGCAATTTTGCACTATCATTGCAGAGGAGTGGGAAACATTCCAATGGCCACAATCAGAAGCCTGATCAACTCTATGCTGAGGAAATGTGTCGTGATGCATGAGGCAAATGGTGGTCTCACCTGATACTGACTGGTTTTCTGATTCACACTCCTACTTTTTGTTTATTTTGCTTTTTGTGACCAACAGATGCACATCTGTATTCCCAGTCGCGTGAAATCCATAGATTAGGGCCTAATTAATTAATGAAATACATTTCCTTAATTAAATAATTAAATAAATACATTTCCTAATTAATCAATTAAATAATTCCTTAATTAAATAATTAAATACTGTAATTTAGTTAATTAATTAAGGAATAATTAATTCATTAACTGTATTTAGTAAAATCTTTAAAATTGTTGCACGTTGCATTTATATTTTTGTTCAGTGTACATATGAAGAGTTTCATTCCAAAATGCTACATACATTTTCTGAAATATTAGCAATATTTATATTGTTTAAAGAAAATATTAAATAAATGTGTGTGTTTTTTCACTATCTAATCATGGCATGGGTTTGTTCAATGACAGACATGTATTTGTTTCAAATCTATCACTCAATGGTTTCATTTCAGAGGGACAAAATTATCATGTTATTTGGCAAGATGCTATATATCCGACTCACTTTCGGAGAAATACGTAGTACTGCTAGGTTTTACACAGTCAAAGGTAACAAATAACTACATTTTTAATAAAGAAATATACAAATGATACATTTGTGACATCAACAGAAAAAAATATATATCCCAAAATTATTCTATATAGTAATATAAGATCTGTATGCAAAACATTTACATTTTTATCATTTAGCAGATGCTCACATCTAGAGAGACGTACAGTTAACGCCTTATAAACATTTAAATACTTATTTTCCACCAGACAGCGGTAGTCTACCATTCAGACAGGGGCCAGACAGCGGTAGTCTACCATTCAGACAGGGGCCAGACACTGGTAGTCTACCATTCAGACAGGGGCCAGACACCGGTAGTCTACCATTCAGACAGGGGCCAGACACCGGTAGTCTACCATTCAGACAGGGGCCAGACACCGGTAGTCTACCATTCAGACAGGGGCCAGACACCGGTAGTCTACCATTCAGACAGGGGCCAGACACCGGTAGTCTACTATTCAGACAGGGGCCAGACACCGGTAGTCTACAATTCAGACAGGGGCCAGACACCGGTAGTCTACCATTCAGACAGGGGCCAGACACCGGTAGTCTACCATTCAGACAGGGGCCAGACACCGGTAGTCTACCATTCAGACAGGGGCCAGACACCAGTAGTCTACCATTCAGACAGGGGCCAGACACCGGTAGTCTACCATTCAGACAGGGGCCAGACACCGGTAGTCTACCATTCAGACAGGGGCCAGACACCGGTAGTCTACCATTCAGACAGGGGCCAGACACCGGTAGTCTACCATTCAGACAGGGGCCAGACACTGGTAGTCTACCATTCAGACAGGGGCCAGACACTGGTAGTCTACCATTCAGACAGTGGCCAGACACCGGTAGTCTACCATTCAGACAGGGGCCAGACACCGGTAGTCTACCATTCAGACAGGGGCCAGACACCGGTAGTCTATCATTCAGACAGGGGCCAGACACCGGTAGTCTACCATTCAGACAGGGGCCAGACACCGGTAGTCTACCATTCAGACAGGGGCCAGACACTGGTAGTCTACCATTCAGACAGGGGCCAGACAGCGGTAGTCTACCATTCAGACAGGGGCCAGACACCGGTGGTCTACCATTCAGACAGGGGCCAGACACCGGTAGTCTACCATTCAGACTGGGGCCAGACACCGGTGGTCTACCATTCAGACAGGGGCCAGACACCGGTAGTCTACTATTCAGACAGGGGCCAGACACCGGTAGTCTACCATTCAGACAGGGGCCAGACACCGGTAGTCTACCATTCAGACAGGGGCCAGACACCGGTAGTCTACCATTCAGACAGGGGCCAGACACTGGTAGTCTACCATTCAGACAGGGGCCAGACACTGGTAGTCTACCATTCAGACAGTGGCCAGACACCGGTAGTCTACCATTCAGACAGGGGCCAGACACCGGTAGTCTACCATTCAGACAGGGGCCAGACACCGGTAGTCTATCATTCAGACAGGGGCCAGACACCGGTAGTCTACCATTCAGACAGGGGCCAGACACCGGTAGTCTACCATTCAGACAGGGGCCAGACACTGGTAGTCTACCATTCAGACAGGGGCCAGACAGCGGTAGTCTACCATTCAGACAGGGGCCAGACACCGGTGGTCTACCATTCAGACAGGGGCCAGACACCGGTAGTCTACCATTCAGACAGGGGCCAGACACCGGTGGTCTACCATTCAGACAGGGGCCAGACACCGGTAGTCTACCATTCAGACAGGGGCCAGACACCGGTGGTCTACCATTCAGACAGGGGCCAGACACCGGTGGTCTACCATTCAGACAGGGGCCAGACACCGGTAGTCTACCATTCAGACAGGGGCCAGACACCGGTAGTCTACCATTCAGACAGGGGCCAGACACCGGTAGTCTACCATTCAGACAGGGGCCAGACACCGGTAGTCTACCATTCAGACAGGGGCCAGACACCGGTGGTCTACCATTCAGACAGGGGCCAGACACCGGTAGTCTACCATTCAGACAGGGGCCAGACACTGATAGTCTACCATTCAGACAGGGGCCAGACACTGGGAGTCTACCATTCAGACAGGGGCCAGACACCGGGAGTCTACCATTCAGACAGGGGCCAGACACTGGGAGTCTACCATTCAGACAGGGGCCAGACACCGGTAGTCTACCAGTTAGACAGGGGCCAGACACCGGGAGTCTACCATTCAGACAGGGGCCAGACACTGGTAGTCTACCAGTTAGACATGAGTGATAAAGGGTTGTAATACTCTCTGTTCCAACCATTAGTTAACACAATAGTAGAATCCCCCTCTCTCTCTTCTCCAACCATTAGTTAACACCATAGTAGAATCCCTCTCTCTCTTCTCCAACCATTAGTTAACACAATAGTAGAATCCCTCTCTCTCTTCTCCAACCATTAGTTAACACAATAGTAGAATCCCCCTCTCTCTCTTCTCCAACCATTAGTTAACACCATAGTAGAATCCCTCTCTCTCTTCTCCAACCATTAGTTAACACAATAGTAGAATCCCTCTCTCTCTTCTCCAACCATTAGTTAACACCATAGTAGAATCCCTCTCTCTCTTCTCCAACCATTAGTTAACACAATAGTAGAATCCCTCTCTCTCTTCTCCAACCATTAGTTAACACAATAGTAGAATCCCTCTCTCTTTTCTCCAACCATTAGTTAACACAATAGTAGAATCCCTCTCTTCTCCAACCATTAGTTAATACCATAGTAGAATCCCTTTCTCTCTTCTCCAACCATTAGTTAACACAATAGCAGAATCCCTCTCTCTCTTCTCCAACCAGTAGTTAAGAAATTATTAGCATTACAAGAGATGGGATTTCAAGGAATGTAACACAAAGTTAATTCATATTACAAGAGATGAGATTTTAGGGAATGTAACACAAAGTTAATGATTAACATTACAATGGATGGGATTTCCAGCGATACCTCTGATGTCGTTTTTCAGTACATAATGAGTCTTCTATGTCAGCTTCCCCTGAAGTGTCACTCACTGCTGTCAAATGTGACATTGTACTTCCTCACATGGAGCTTTAAAACTGTTCTGTTCTGCTGTTCACTGTTTTAACAACACAAAAACCCATTGGAGAACGTGTTGAATTTCTACGTGTCCGAGGAAAGTTCAGGCCGAAGTGGAATATAATCATAATAAATGGACAATGAATCATACTGTTTCCTCCTCCCAGATGGATTAAAATATGTGATGTTCACAACAGGAACCAACGAGGTGTTGTGATTGGCTCACATAGTTCTGTCCAAGAACCTATCCAACCACCTCTTTCATATGATGGGGGGCAAGTAGAAGTGTGATACAAGGTGTGGGTTACTTTAACACTTTAAAAGGCTCTATTTGAACAAACCTTGTGCAATGATCATTCAAAGCGCTGGCAGCAGTGCTATACCCTTACAAAAAAATTATATGATTTTTTTTTTTTACTGTTCATGAGTCAGACACATTTTTTTGTACACATGTGAAGTTACACCTAGATTTTTCACAATTTATGTTTTTTTAATGTATTTTTTTTCTCATTGCAAAACATCCACATACAAATGACAACATGCAGACGCAAACAAACATCCACAGCATCCCCACTGCCCAGACCCACCTACACCCCCCCCCCCCCCCCCCCCCACACCCCCCGCCATCTCCAGCGCCTGTATCACTCTCCACCACAGGTCCTCAAACTGCACCGTTTTGTTGTCCCGGTCGCCCACGCAGCATTTAGATAATAACAGGGTTTTCTTTACCTTCCATTGTGCCAGGACATGGACATTACTAAGCTGCTCCTGAATGTACTACACCAGGACATGTGGGTTTTAATGACATTACTAAGCTGCTCCTGAATGTACTACACCAGGACATGTGGGTTTTAATGACATTACTAAGCTGCTCCTGAATGTACTACACCAGGACATGTGGGTTTTAATGACATTACTAAGCTGCTCCTGAATGTACTACACCAGGACATGTGGGTTTTAATGACATTACTAAGCTGCTCCTGAATTTACTACACCAGGACATGTGGGTTTTAATGACATTACTAAGCTGCTCCTGAATGTACTACACCAGGACATGTGGGTTTTAATGACATTACTAAGCTGCTCCTGAATGTACTACACCAGGACATGTGGGTTTTAATGACATTACTAAGCTGCTCCTGAATGTACTACACCAGGACATGTGGGTTTTAATGACATTACTAAGCTGCTCCTGAATGTACTACACCAGGACATGTGGGTTTTAATGACATTACTAAGCTGCTCCTGAATGTACTACACCAGGACATGTGGGTTTTAATGACATTACTAAGCTGCTCCTGAATGTACTACACCAGGACATGTGGGTTTTAATGACATTACTAAGCTGCTCCTGAATGTACTATACCAGGACATGTGGGTTTTAATGACATTACTAAGCTGCTCCTGAATGTACTACACCAGGACATGTGGGTTTTAATGACATTACTAAGCTGCTCCTGAATGTACTACACCAGGACATGTGGGTTTTAATGACATTACTAAGCTGCTCCTGAATGTACTACACCAGGACATGTGGGTTTTAATGACATTACTAGGCTGTTCCTGAATGTACTACACCAGGACATGTGGGTTTTAATGACATTACTAAGCTGCTCCTGAATGTACTACACCAGGACATGTGGGTTTTAATGACATTACTAAGCTGCTCCTGAATGTACTACACCAGGATATGTGGGTTTTAAGGACATTACTAAGCTGCTCCTGAATGTACTACACCAGGACATGTGGGTTTTAATGACATTACTAAGCTGCTCCTGAATGTACTACACCGGGACACGTGGGTTTTAATGACATTACTAAGCTGCTCCTGAATGTACTACACCAGGACACGTGGGTTTTAATGACATTACTAAGCTGCTCCTGAATGTACTACACCAGGACACGTGGGTTTTAATGACATTACTAAGCTGCTCCTGAATGTACTACACCGGGACATGTGGGTTTTAATGACATTACTAAGCTGCTCCTGAATGTACTACACCAGGACATGTGGGTTTTAATGACATTACTAAGCTGCTCCTGAATGTACTACACCAGGACATGTGGGTTTTAATGACATTACTAAGCTGCTCCTGAATGTACTACACCAGGACATGTGGGTTTTAATGACATTACTAAGCTGCTCCTGAATGTACTACACCAGGACATGTGGGTTTTAATGACATTACTAAGCTGCTCCTGAATGTACTACACCAGGACATGTGGGTTTTAATGACATTAATAAGCTGCTCCTGAATGTACTATACCAGGACATGTGGGTTTTAATGACATTACTAAGCTGCTCCTCAATGTACTTCACCAGGACTTGTGGGTTTTAATGACATTACTAAGCTGCTCCTGAATGTACTACACCAGGACATGTGGGTTTTAATGACATTACTAAGCTGCTCCTGAATGTACTACACCAGGACATGTGGGTTTTAATGACATTACTAAGCTGCTCCTGAATGTACTACACCAGGACATGTGGGTTTTAATGACATTACTAAGCTGCTCCTGAATGTACTACACCAGGACATGTGGGTTTTAATGACATTACTAAGCTGCTCCTGAATGTACTACACCAGGACATGTGGGTTTTAATGACATTACTAAGCTGCTCCTGAATGTACTACACCAGGACATGTGGGTTTTAATGACATTACTAAGCTGCTCCTGAATGTACTACACCAGGACATGTGGGTTTTAATGACATTACTAAGCTGCTCCTGAATGTACTACACCGGGACATGTGGGTTTTAATGACATTACTAAGCTGCTCCTGAATGTACTACACCAGGACATGTGGGTTTTAATGACATTACTAAGCTGCTCCTGAATGTACTACACCAGGACATGTGGGTTTTAATGACATTACTAAGCTGCTCCTGAATGTACTACACCAGGACATGTGGGTTTTAATGACATTACTAAGCTGCTCCTGAATGTACTACACCAGGACATGTGGGTTTTAATGACATTACTAAGCTGCTCCTGAATGTACTACACCGGGACATGTGGGTTTTAATGACATTACTAAGCTGCTCCTGAATGTACTACACCGGGACATGTGGGTTTTAATGACATTACTAAGCTGCTCCTGAATGTACTACACCAGGACATGGACATTATCGTAGTCCATGTGGGTTCTAATGACATTATGAAGGGCAGCTCTGAACAGTTGAAACTGGATTTTAAAGAGTTGATTGACTCTCTGCTAGACACTAACAAAAGACCCATCATATCTGGCCATGTGCCCTTCTCTGAATCGTGGCATTGAGCGCTTTAGTACGATTCTTTCTCGTCACAACTGACTACGTGATTATTGCAGCTCAATGGGTTTAACGTTTGTTGACAATTTCGATACCTTTTGGAAACAAAATCATTTCTGTTCCTGGATCCTTTCACAGCACTATAAGGCTGCATTGAGACAATGACTTATCAACCCAAGCCCAGCTCAGTTTAATCCCTACCATTGTGACCCTGAGTTGTCATAATGCTTCATCAAATGTACATTACACCAGGGGTGATGGTAGACACAATGTAAGGAACCACATTTATGTTTCTCTAACTGCCTTGAATATCTCGGCTGATCCCTCAGCTATTGTATGCAGCAATCATGTGCCTATGACCAGGTTTATACTGTTAGCACTGAGGTGGTGTGTCCTAGTAGGAAGTCCACTGTTAACACTGAGGTGGTGTGCCCTAGCAGGAAGTCCACTGTATGCAGCTCACCCTGCACTAACATAAATAACCAGAGAATATCTACTTCTAGTAAGCTTCACAGTAAAGTTATTAAAACAAGCAAGCATCCCAGAAAAGTGCTCAAAAGAACTTGCTAGCAAAAGATTACATTCATATTCTGACTATCTCTGAAACTCACGTAGATAATGCCTTTGATGATACAGTGGTAGCAATACATGGTTATAACATCTACCGAAAAGACAGAAATGCCAAAGGTGGAGGTGTGGCTGTTTATATTCAGAACCACATTCCTGTAGAGATTAGAGAGGATCTAATGTTCAATACTGTTGAAGTAATATGGCTACAGGATCATCTGCCTCACCTAAAGCCCATTCTGGTGGGAAGCTGCTACAGACCACCAAGTGCTAACAGTCAGTATCTGGATAACATGTGTGAAATGCTTGACAATGTAAGTGATATCAACAGAGAGGTATATATTCTGGGTGATTTAAATATTGACTGGATTTCATCAAGCTGCCCACTCAAAAAAAAGCTTCAAACTGTAACTAGCGCCTGCAACCTGGTTCAGGTTATCAGTCAACCTACCAGGGTATTTACAAACAGCACAGGAATTAAATCATCAACATGTATTGATCACATCTTTACTAATGCTGCAGAAATTTGCTTTAAAGCAGTATCCAGATCCAGAGGATGTAGTGATCACAATATAGTAGCCATATCTAGGAAAACTAAAATTCAAAAGGCTGGGCCTAATATAGTGTATAAGAGGTCATATAATACGTTTGTAGTGATTCCTATGTTGTTAATGTAAATTATATTTATTGGTCAATTGTGTGAATTGAGGAGCAAACAGACGTTGTCCTTGACACATTTATGAAATTGCTTATCCCTGTTGCTAATAAGCATGCAACCCTTAAGAAAATGACTCTAAAAATGATTAAATCCCCGTGGATTGATGAGGAATTGAAAAATTGTATGGTTGAGAGGGATGGGGCAAAAGGAATGGCAAGTCTGGCAGCCCAACTGTCACGCTCGTCGTAAAGTGAAAGAGAGGAGGACCAAGGCGCAGCGTGATAGCAATACATCTTTATTTTAAGCAACGATTCGGAGTCCGAGTCCGAGCCTTCTCAGGTCTCTCCTTCACCCGTTACGGGGTCTGAGTCGCCAAAGCCTCCCACCATTAGCTCTGACAAATTTAAAACCCTAGTCATTGGCGACTCCATTACCTGCAATATTAGACTTAAAAAGAATCATCCTGCGATCATATATTGTTTACCAGGGGGCAGATCTGCTGAGACTAAAACTGGTGAGTGTAGATGGTATAAGGATGTTGTTATCCACGTCGGCACCAATGATGTTAGGATGAAACAGTCAGAGGTCACCAAGAGCAACATAACTTCAGCGTGTAACTTATCTAGAAAGATGTTGGTATCGAGTAATTGTCTCTGGGGTCCTCCCAGTTAGGGAGAGTGATGAGCTCTACAGCAGACTTGCACAACTCAATCACCGGTTGAAAACGTTTTCTTACCCTCCCCAAAAATGTAATTTGTAGATGACTGGCCCTCTTTCTGAGACTCCCCCAGAAACAGAACCAAGCCTGGCCTGCTGACGATTGACGGACTCCATCCAATCTGGAGGGGTGCGCACATCTTATCTATCAATATAGACAGGGCTCTAACTCCTCTAGCTGGCTGTTAGCCAGCCTGCCAGCTTAGTGGAGTCTGCCACTAGCATAGTCAGTGTAGTCAGCTCAGATTTCCCCATTGAGGCCGTGTCTGTGCCTCAATCTAGGTTGGGTAAAACTAAACATGCCGGTGTTTGCCTTACTAATCTCACTGGAGTAAAGAGCTCCTCCATTCCTGTCATTATTGAAAGAGATTGTGATAATCTCACATCTTAAAATAATGTTATATCCCTCACTTCCAATGTTGTCATAGTCAAATAACTAATCACTGATCATAACCTTAATGTGATTGGACTGAAACATGGCTCAAGCCTCATGAATTCACTGTGTTAAATGAGACCTATCCTCCTGGGTACACTAGTTTATTTATTTCACCTTTATTTAACCAGGTCGGCCAGTTGAGAACAAGTTCATTTACAACTGCGACCTGGCCAAGAATAAAGCAAAGCAGTTCGGCACATACAACAACACAGAGTTACACATGGAGTAAACAAACATACAGTCAATAATACAGTAGAAAAAGTCTATATACAATGTGTGCAAATGAGGTAAGATAAGGGAGGTAAGGCAATAAATAAATAGGCTATGGTGGTGAAGTAATTGCAATATACCAATTAAACACTGGAGTGATTGATGTGCAAGTAGAGATACTGGGGTGCAAAGGAGCAAGATAAATAAATAAATAAATACAGTATGGTGATGAGGTAGTTGGATGGGCTATTTACAGATGGGCTATGTACAGGTGCAGTGATCTGTGAGCTGCTCTGACAGCTGGTGCTTAAAGCTAGTGAGGGAGATATGAGTCTCCAGCTTCAGTGATTTTTGCAGTTCGTTCCAGTCATTGGCATCAGAGAACTGGAAGGAAAAGCACCCAAAGGAGGATTTGGCTTTGGGGGTGACTAGTGAAATATACCTGCTGGAGCGCGTGCTATGGGTGAGTGCTGCTATAGTGACCAGTGAGCTGAGATAAGGCGGGGCTTTACCTAGCAGAGACTTGTAGATGACCAGGAGCCAGTGGGTTTGACGACGAGGGCCAGCCAACGAGAGCATACAGGTCGTAATGGTGGGTAGTATATGGGGCTTTGGTGACAAAACGGATGGCACTGTGATAGACTGCATCCAATTTGTTGAGTAGAGTGTTGGAGGCTACTTTGTAAATGACATCGCCGAAGGCGGAGATCGGTAGGATGGTCAGTTTTACGAGGGTGTGTTTGGCTGCATGAGGGAAGGAAGCTTTGTTGCAAAATAGGAAGCCGATTCTAGATTTCATTTTGGATTGTAGATGCTTAATGTGAGTCTGGAGGGAGATTTCACAGTCTAACCAGACACCTAGGTATTTGTAGTTGTCCACATATTCTAAGTCAGAACCGTCCAAAGTAGTGATGCTGGACGGGCGGGCAGGTGTGGGCAGCGATCGGTTGAAGAGCATGCATTTAGTTTTACTTGTATTTAAGAGCAGTTGGAGGCAGCGGAAGGAGAGTTGTATGGCATTGAAGCTCATCCAGAGATTAGTTAACACAGTGTCAAAAGAAAGGCCAGAAGTATACAGAATGGTGTCATCTGCATAGAGGTGGATCAGAGAATCACCAGCAGCAAGAGCGACGTCATTGATGTATACAGAGAAGAGAGTTGGCCCGAGAATTGAACCCTGTGGCAACCCCATAGAGACTGCCCGAGGTCCATACAACAGGCCCTCCGATTTGACACACTGAACTCTATCAGAGACGTAGTTGGTGAACCAGGCGAGGCAGTCATTTGAGAAACGAAGGCTGTATAGTCTGCCGATAAGAATGTGGTGATTGACAGAGCCGAAAGCCTTGGCCAGGTCAATGAATACGGCTAGTGACCATATCCGCCGGCGGATTGAGCTTCTAGTCATGAAATCTAAGCAGCCTTCTCAATCTTCCTATAGCTACTGTTTACAGGCCTCCCAGGCCGTATACAGCATTCCCCACTGAGTTCCCTGAATCCCTATCGGACCATGTAGTCATGGCAAATAATATTCAAATTTTTGGTGACTTCAATATTCCCATGGAAAAGTCCACAGACCCACTCCAAAAGGCTTTTCGGAGCCATCATCAACTCAATGGGTTTTGTCCAACATGTCTTCGGACCTATGCATTGCCACAGTCATACTCTGGACCTAGTTTTGTCCCGTGGAATAAATATTGTGGATCTACATGTTTTTCCTCATAATCCTGGACTGTGGACCACCATCTTATTACGTTTGCAATCTCAACAAATAATCTACTCAGACCCCAACCAAGGTTTATCAAATTCTGCGCTATAAATTATCAGACAACCCAAAGATTCCTAGATGCCCTTCCTAACTCCCCAATCCTCTTCCCCAAGAGAGGATGGCCTTCACGTCAGCAGTGATGAATTCATGAACTTCTTTGACGAAAAGATCATGATCAATAGGAAGCAAATTACAGACTCCTCTTTGAATTGGCGTATTTCTCCAAAAGCTCAGGTGTCCTGAGTCAGCACAGAACTGCCAGGATCTCAGATCAATGGAGAAACTCACATTTTTTAAATCTTTATCTCCTGTCACATTCACGAAAATAGTCATGGCCTCTAAACCTTCCAGCTGCCTACTGGACCCTATTCCAACTAAACTACTGAAAGAGCTACTTCCTGTGCTTGGCCCTCCTATGTTGAACATAATAAATGGCTCCTATTCCTCCGGATGTGTACCAAACTCACTCATAGTGGCAGTAACAAAGCCTCTATAGAAAAAGCCAAACCTTGACCGTGAATTTTTTCTTACAAAACCTGTTGCGCAGCAACTCACTGCCTACCTGAAGACAAATAATGCATATGAAAAGCTTCAGTCTGGTTTTAGACTCTATTATAGTACTGAGACTGCACTCATGAAGGTGATAAATTACCTTTTAATGGCATCAGACCAAGGCTCTACATCTGTGCTCGTAATCATAGACCTTAGTGCCACCTTTGACACCATCGATCACCATGTTCTTTTGGAGAGATTGTAAAGTCTAATTGGTCTATGAGCACAAGTTCTTGCCTGGTTTAGATCTTATGTGTCAAGGTATCAGAAAGATATCAGTTTGTCTCTGGATGGTTTGTCCTCTGACAAATCAGTTGTAAGTGTCTGTGTTCCTCAAGGTTCTGTTTTAGAACCACTATTGTTTTCACTATATATTCTACCTCTTGGTGATGTAATTCAGAAACACAATGTCAACTTTCACTGCTATGCGGATGATGCACAGCTGTACATTTTGATGAAACATAGTGAAGCCCCAAAAATTGCCTACCCTGGAAGCCTGTGTTTCAGACATAAGGAAGTGGATGGCTGCACATATTTTTACCTTTAAAGTTCTAGGTCCCAAGAAACAAAGAGATCTTCTGTTGAATCTGACAATTCATCTTGATGGTTGTACAGTCGTCTCAAATAAAACTGAAGGACCTCGGCGTTACTCTGAACCCTGATCTCACTTTTGACAAACATATCAAGATTATTTCATGGCCGATTTTTTCCATCTTGGTAACTTTGCAAAAATCAGAAAACGTTCAGTCCGAAAATTATGCAGAAAAGCTAATCCATGCTTTTCTCACTTCTAAAATAGTCTACTGCAATGCTGTAGTCTCCGGCTACCCAGATAAAGCACAAAATAAACTTCAGTTAGAGCTCAACACAGCTGATTGAATCTTGACTAGAACCAGAAAATGTGATCATATTACTCCCGTGCTAGCCTCTCTACACTGGTTTCCTGTTAAGGCAAGGGCTGAGTTCAGGGTTTAACTGTTAACCTATAAAGTGTTACATGGACTTGCTCTTACCTATCTCTCCGATTTGGTCCTGCCGTACATACCTACACGTACGCTACGGTCACAAGACGCAGGCCTCCTTACTGTCCCTAGAATTTCTAAGCAAACAGCTGGAGGCAGGGCTTTCTCCTATAGAGCTCCATGTTTCTGGAATGGTCTGCCTATCCATGTGAGAGACACAGACTCGGTCTCGACCCTTAAGTCTTTACTGAAGACTCAACTCTTCAGGAGGTCTTATGATTGAGTGTCGTCTAGCGAAGGTGAACAGCAAGGCACTGGAATGACGAACAGCCCTTGCTGTCTCTGCCTGGCCGGCTCCCCTCTCTCCACTGGGATTCTTTGCCTCTGACCCTATTATGGAGGCTGAGTCACTGGCTTACTATTGCTCTTCCATGCCGTCCCTAGGAGGAGTGCCAGGCTTTTTTTGCGCAATACTCGACTTGAGTGGGTTGAACCACTGATGTGATCTTCCTGCCCGGTTTTGTGACCCCTCGGGCTCGTGAGGTGGAGGAGATTTTCGTGGGCTATACTCAGCCTTGTCTCAGGGTAGTACATTGGTGGTCTGTTGATATCCCTCTAGTGGTGTGGGGGCTGTGCTTTGGCAAAGTGGCTGGGGTTATTTCCTGTTAACAACAGAGTGTGTGTGTGTGTGTGTGTGTGTGTGTGTGTGTGTGTGTGTGTGTGTGTGTGTGTGTGTGTGTGTGTGTGTGTGTGTGTGTGTGTGTGTGTGTGTGTGTGTGTGTGTGTGTGTGTGTGTGTGTGTGTGTGTGTCTCAACCTCCAGTATCTATGCTGCAATACTCTATGTGCCGGGGGGCTAGTGTCAGTCTTATATCTGGTGTAATTCTCTTGTCTTATCTGGTGTCCTGGGTGAACTTAGATATGCTCCCTCTAATTCTCTCTCTCTCCCTCTCTTTCTCCCCTCCCGGAGGACCTGAGCCCTAGGACCATGCCTCACGACTACCTGGCCTGATGACTCCTGGCTGTCCCCAGTCCACCTGGTCGTGCTGCTGCTGCTCCAGTTTCAACTAAACCCTGACCTGGTCCCGGACCTGCTGTTTTCGTCTCTCTCTCTCTCTCTCTCTCTCTCTCTCTCTCTCTCTCTCTCTCTCTCTCTCTCTCTCTCTCTCTCTCTCTCTCTCTCTCTCTCTCTCTCTCTCTCTCTCTCTCTCTCTCTCTCTCTCTCTCTCTCTCTCTCTCTCTCTCTCTCTCATTCACTCACTCACTCACCTGCTGTCTTTACCTCTGAATGCTCGGCTATGAAAAACCAACTGACATTTAATCCTGAGATGCTGACTTGGTGCACCCTCTAAAACCACTGTGGTTATAATATTACCCTGCCAGTCATCTATGACCATTTAATCTGGCCTTACTGGCTATGTTCTGTTATAATCTCCATTCGGCACAGCTAGAAGCAAACTGGCCACTCCTCAGAGCCTGGTTCCTCTCTAGGTTTCTTCCTAGGGTCTTGCCTTTCTGGGCATTGATTGCTGTTTGGGGTTTTAGGCTGGGTTTCTGTATAAGCACTTTGTGACCTCTGCCCATGTAAAAAGGGCTTTTCTAAATATATTTCATTGATCAAATCAAATCAAATTTGATTGGTAACATACACATTTTTAGCAGATGTTATTGCAGGTGTAGCGAAATGCGTGATTATTGAGTCATTGTTAGTTTTACACTTAAGACATGACTTTGCTATTGTGCTGTGGAATTTGTGAATTTTGTCTGTTGTGTAATACATTCTATACATCATTTTATACTGGATTAAGTGTATATTTTCATTAACCGCCATTTTGTTTGTTATGTTCTAACATTCCCTCCATCTTGTGCCAATATAAAAAAAATTAAAGTCTTGGTTGCATAAGTTTATATGTTTTTCTAAGAGGTTGTCAGTTGGATAGGCAAGGTTTAGCATATCTATTTTCTGACTCAAATAAGATTCACTCAAGGTTTCTCTGATGTCCAAAATATTTCTAATGGACATTTCTTGATATGAAACTGTTAAATTGCATGTATTTGAAAATATCTACACTGGTCAGTCAAATTCTTTTTTAATTTTGTCATGGAATTTAATGTATTTTCTATTGCCAAGTTATTTACGGTTTCTATGCCTTTAGTTTTCCATGTAGACCAATTTAACAGTGAATTCTGAAATGCTACCCAAGGACTGTTCCATAGGGTTGTGTTTTTAAGGAGTGAAATTGTTTTTTTTTAAAGAATAAGTTTCATTTTTTCTTCCTTGTTGTTATAGTGTTCTTAACTATGAAGTTGTTAATATCCTTAGCTTTATCAGACACGTACAACAATTCTGGGGATCAGCATGCACATCTTCAATATGTACCCATATTTCCTTTTTTAGTGCATTTAACCAACGTTTATGTCGCAAAGTAGAAGCACTTGGGTGGCGAGTTGATACAATTCCAAGTCCGGAAGGTTAAAACCACACTCTGACTTAGGAAGGTTAAAACCACACTCTGACTTAGGAAGGTTAAATCCACACTCTGACTTAGGAAGGTTAAATCCACACTCTGACTTAGGAAGGTTAAATCCACACTCTGACTTAGGAAGGTTAAATCCACACTCTGACTTAGGAAGGTGTAAACATTTCCTTTTTATTCTATGAGTTTTATTTGCCCAAATAAAGTCTGTTTTGATCTTAGTATACTGTTTTAATAGAATGTCTTTGGTGGAATTGGTATTACCAAGAACATAAAACCTTTTGGAGCCATGACATTCTGAAGAGGTTTATTCTCCCTGTAAGATTCATGGAAGATTCTTCCATTTAATTAGACCTGCTTTCATGTTGTTGACTAATGTAGTAATGGGATAAAGTTCTCTTTATTTTTGTTATTTGTCTTATTAAGCATTATCAAGTATGCACACGTGTTAATTGAAATGCATTCCAGGTGACTACCTTATGAATTTGGTTGAGAGAATGCCAAGAGTGTGCAAAGCTGTCATCAAGGCAAAGGGTGGCTACTTTGAAGAATCTCAAATATAAAATGTATTTTAATTTGTTTAACACTTTTTTTGGTTACTACATGATTCCATATGTGTTGTTTCATAGTTTTGATGTCTTCACTATTATTCTACAATGTAGAAAATAGTAAAAATAAAGACAAACCCTTGAATGAGTAGTTGTGTACAAACTTTTGACTGGTTTTTCAGTAGCGGATGTGGTGGATTGAGACGCAGCCCATGCAACAAAAAAAAAACAGTTATCTCTATCTCAAACCAAAGGATTTTGATGGGAATTGTTTTATTATGTTAATTGAAGTGACACACCAGATTTTTTTACCTGCACCCCCCCCCCAAAAAAAAAAAAAAATCTGTTCACTGTCCCGCAAAATTTTTCCTAATCCCGAATTTGGTACTTTTTAGATGTGGTCACCTAAATTCCACTTGTGGAAATATTGCTACTTCGACACCATCTTTTCACATGTGAGGAGAATAGCATTATTTAAACCACATGTGAGGACGATAGCATTATTTAAACCACATGTGAGTAGGATAGCATTATTTAAACCATATGTGAGGACGATAGCATTATTTAAACCACATGTGAGGATAGCATTATTTAAACCACATGTGAGGATAGCATTATTTAAACCACATGTGAGGAGGATAGCATTATTTAAACCACATGTGAGGATGATAGCATTATTTAAACCACATGTGAGGATGATAGCATTATTTAAACCACATGTGAGGATAGCATTATTTAAACCACATGTGAGGAGGATAGCATTATTTAAACCACATGTGAGGATAGCATTATTTAAACCACATGTGAGGATAGCATTATTTAAACCACATGTGAGGATAGCATTATTTAAACCACATGTGAGGAGGATAGCATTATTTAAACCACATGTGAGGATAGCATTATTTAAACCACATGTGAGGATGATAGCATTATTTAAACCACATGTGAGGATGATAGCGTTATTTAAACCACATGTGAGGATGATAGCATTATTTAAACCACATGTGAGGATGATAGCATTATTTAAACCACATGTGAGGATAGCATTATTTAAACCACATGTGAGGAGAATAGCATTATTTAAACCACATGTGAGGACGATAGCATTATTTAAACCACATGTGAGGAGGTTAGCATTATTTAAACCACATGTGTGAATCTGCAATTGAGCTTTTCACAGTTGGAGTTTTCTTACATGTGAATCTGCAATTGAGCTTTTCACAGTTGGAGTTTTCTTACATGTGAATCTGCAAATTGAGCTTTTCACATGAAAGTTTATTTCCAAAATGCTATTTATCCATTTTCAGAAATGTTGATAAATTAGCTTTTATTGTTTAAAGACATTTTTAAAGATTTATTTTCTTCTGCACTATCTAATCATGACATGGGGTTGTTCAATAACAGACATGTATTTGTTTAAAGTCTATCACTTGATGGTTTCATTTCAAACTGACAAAATATTCATGTTTTTTTTTTGCAAAACACTTTATCTGCCTCACACTCTGAGAAACAAGTAGTTCTGCTATTAGTTTTTTTTACAATAGCATACTAGATAAAAAGGGATGTCAGCTCACTGTTTTGCTGCTGCCAAACTTGTTCTTTTAATAAGGCTTTTTAAAGATGTATTTCTAAGCGGTCTCACGAGTCAAACTCTTTATAGATAGTCTAGATAGTCTTGGCGAATACTTTGGACAGGAGAAAAAAAACATCCGTCATTGAGAGGATGGAAGGCTAAGCTTGATTTTTAATCAAATGAAACCAAACGGGGGGAAAAAATACGAGGTTTACGGGCACAAAAAGCACATCTCTCTTGTTCCGTTGCTTCTGTTGTCAAAATGTATTCAACTGTGTTACCGATAAACCAGCTTTCAATTGCTCTAAAATATCCCCAGCAGTTCATACTGAAATTGACACGTTGGCTCAAGTTTTTAAGGACACACTTCAGATATTTCCAAATTCTCCCATCTCAGTGCAAACAAGCTCACATAAAACTGGTAAATTACCAAACCTGAAGATAGGGTTTGAAAATAGAAGAGCGACAGCTTTAACAGGTCGAAATTGCAAATGAGCATGCGTTTCACAGTTGCCCTGGCTTAACACCAGCCGAAAAAATAGCGTCCTAAAATAGCACCCTAAGACACTAGGGACAGTAAGACATATCTTTATTTTATCTGACATGTAAACATGTAACAATGACAAACACTCCACCACCCCTTTGACAGCTGCAACCAAGGGCCAAATTGATAATCGATTATCATGTCCTTTCGAATTCTTAAGTTTCTATTACAAAAGTGTTAAAAGATAAATGCCAGAGTCATACAACGTCGTAAAACGTCTACTATAAAGGTACAGGAATGTCCGTGTTAAAGACATACTCTGCGGTTTAGGGCCAAATAAGTCTAACAGCGCAGGTCACTACTCGGCCAGGGCCAGCCGCGCTCCTCTCCCTTTCCCCTGAAGCGTAGCTGCTTGGAGGCTGAACACAGCAAACAGGTTCACCCTCCAAGTTTGCAGTCCTTTGATTAAAAAGAACCCAAGGAATTTTTCCACCGAGGTTGGTTACCATTGCCAGATGTGAAATGAAACGGGTGACTTTCAATGGGCTGGGCTTTTACAAGACTTGGAAGGAAAGCCTACGGAGCTACAGGCTGTTGTGAAGACAGCAGATCTCAATGCCTGTAGACGAGGGATCATCAACTACATTCAGCCAAAGGCCGATTTTTCTTGAGTGGATGGTCGGGGGGCCGGATACATAATTACAAAATAATTTGTAGACTGCAAATTGACCGCAAGAAACACAAACATATATAATGTTTGACTAAAACATAATAATTTCAAACCTTGCTTACATTTGTATACGATCACGTGTCTCTCTAATATGCGTGGGAATACTTGGGAACAGATTTGAAATTAGAATCAGTTAGAGCTGATTTCCATATTTTTTTTTTTTTTACAGTCTTTTATATCTACGAATTAGAGAAAAAAATACAAATGAAAAGCCACCAGTTGGGGAACCCTGCAGTTTGATAGTCTGATCATATACAGCATGTTGTCGTACCCTATAGAAAGACCGACAGGAGAAGACCAAGGTCACTCAACATGTAGTCAGTCCAACAAGTAGCACATAGCACATACTGCAGTTACCGTACAGCACATACAGTATTTCCTGTCCTAGACATGCTCCATCTCCAATGATCAGACTCAAAAGACAATAGTTACCGTACAGCACATACAGTACTTCCTGTCCTAGACATGCTCCATCTCCAATGATCAGACACAAAAGACAATAGCTACTGTACGGTACATTGGCACAGGGCTGTGGCAATAGCCACCTGCCTAAATATCCTAAACAGTCAGTCTGAATATACAACTGGCTAAATATTCTAAACAGTCAGTCTGAATATTCAACTGGCTAAATAGTATCGACAGTCAGACTGTATAATCAGCTGGATAAGTAGTGTCAACAGTCAGACTGGATAGTCACCTGGATAAGTAGTATCGACAGTCAGACTGGATAGTCAGCTGGATAAGTAGTATCAACAGTCAGACTGGATAGTCGGCTGGATAAGTAGTATCAACAGTCAGACTGGATAGTCAGCTGGATAAGTAGTATCAACAGTCAGACTGGATAGTCAGCTGGATAGGTAGTATCGACAGTCAGACTGGATAATCAGCTGGATAAGTAGTATCAAAAGTCACACTGGATAGTCGGCTGGATAAGTAGTATCAACAGTCAGACTGGATAGTCAGCTGGATAGGTAGTATCGACAGTCAGACTGGATAGTCAGCTGGATAAGTAGTATCGACAGTAAGACTGGATAGTCAGCTGGATAAGTAGTATCGACAGTCAGACTGGATAGTCAGCTGGATAGGTAGTATCGACAGTCAGACTGGATAATCAGCTGGATAAGTAGTATCAACAGTCAGACTGGATAGTCAGTTGGATAAGTATTATCGACAGTCAGACTGGATAGACAGCTGGATAGGTAGTATCGACAGTCAGACTGGATAGTCAGCTGGATAAGTAGTATCGACAGTCAGACTGGATAGTCAGCTGGATAAGTAGTATCAACAGTCAGACTGGATAGTCAGCTGGATAAGTAGTATCAACAGTCAGACTGGATAGTCAGCTGGATATGTAGTATCGACAGTCAGACTGGATAGTCAGCTGGATAAGTAGTATCGACAGTCAGACTGGATAGTCAGCTGGATAAGTAGTATCGACAGTCAGACTGGATAGTGACCTGGATAAGTAGTATCAACAGTCAGACTGGAAAGTCAGCTGGATAAGTAGTATCAACAGTCAGACTGGATAGTCAGCTGGATAAGTAGTATCAACAGTCAGACTGGATAGTCAGCTGGATAAGTAGTATCGACAGTCAGACTGAAAAGTCAGCTGGATAAGTAGTATAAACAGTCAGACTGGATAGTCAGCTGGATAAGTAGTATCGACAGTCGGACTGGATAGTCAGCTGGATAAGTAGTATCGACAGTCAGACTGGATAGTCAGCTGGATAAGTAGTATCAACAGTCAGACTGGATAGTCAGCTGGATAAGTAGTATCGACAGTCAGACTGGATAATCAGCTGGATAAGTAGTATCAACAGTCAGACTGGATAGTCAGCTGGATAAGTATTATCAACAGTCAGACTGGATAGTCAGCTGGATAAGTATTATCAACAGTCAGACTGGATAGTCAGCTGGATAAGTAGTATCGACAGTCAGACTGGAAAGTCAGCTGGATAAGTAGTATAAACAGTCAGACTGGATAGTCAGCTGGATAAGTAGTATCGACAGTCGGACTGGATAGTCAGCTGGATAAGTAGTATCGACAGTCAGACTGGATAGTCAGCTGGATAAGTAGTATCAACAGTCAGACTGGATAGTCAGCTGGATAAGTAGTATCGACAGTCAGACTGGATAATCAGCTGGATAAGTAGTATCAACAGTCAGACTGGATAGTCAGCTGGATAAGTAGTATCGACAGTCAGACTGGATAGTCAGCTGGATAAGTAGTATCGGCAGTCAGACTGGATAGTCAGCTGGATAAGTAGTATCAACAGTCAGACTGGATAGTCGGCTGGATAAGTAGTATCGACAGTCAGACTGGATAGTCAGCTGGATAAGTTGTATCAACAGTCAGACTGGATAGTCAGCTGGATAAGTAGTATCGACAGTCAGACTGGATAGTCAGCTGGATAAGTTGTATCAACAGTCAGACTGGATAGTCAGCTGGATAAGTAGTATCGACAGTCAGACTGGATAGTCAGCTGGATAAGTAGTATCGACAGTCAGACTGGATAGTCAGCTGGATAGGTAGTATCGACAGTCAGACTGGATAATCAGCTGGATAAGTAGTATCAACAGTCAGACTGGATAGTCAGCTGGATAAGTAGTATTGACAGTCAGACTGGATAGTCAGCTGGATAAGTAGTATCAACAGTCAGACTGGATAATCAGCTGGATAAGTAGTGTCAACAGTCAGACTGGATAGTCAGCTGGCTAAATATTCTAAATAGTTAGATTGAATAGTCAGCTGGCTAAATAGTTAGATTGAATAGTCAGCAGGCTAAATTGTAAAAACAAAAGTCAGTGACTGAATAGTCAGCTGACTAAATAGTCTAAATAATCAGCGACTGAATAGTTAAGCAACTGAAAATGACATAAGAGCCCATTTGACATTGAATAAAGTACAGTCTCCTTTCACTGCAATACCAAAGTGATCCCAGTGCTTCAGTGTGGATTGACTGATGGACTGGTTTGAATCCTGACAGATAGTATCGTGAGAGTTAGCCCTCCGTAAGCCCCCTGTTTGTTTAACTAATGCGTCCTGCTTGCCCAGCAATTTCAGCCCTGCGTTTATTTTCCAAAGGGTATCAGGAGAGCTCTTGGGGGGTAAGATCTGGCCCCAACGAGTGCCTGGGGAGGTTTCCTCCTCAGATAAGAGAGATCAACAGAAGATGACTTTGACTGATATGCTTTGATGATAGTCTAATGTGGAAGACGCAGCGCAGAGAGGAAATCTGATGCAAAGGCAGAGAGGGTAATGTAGACGGTGTAGTCCAAGCTACGTATACTAAACTCAAGACCATGGAAAAAAATAGGTCGGTTTTTGACCAATGGCAGCAGAAACACGGTATGATCCTGTAGATTCTGGAGACAAGATGTACTGCACAGTTTTGCAGAACTATGCATAGATGCTGCTTTAGAGCCAACTGGGAACCTGTCAGCCCAGATGTAGCCAACATTTCCAGCAGACGGTGTAATGTACAGTCGACTCCTGAGAAGTGCACTCATGATGAGTAGAAACTCTGTTTTAATGCATTACAGTTTTCCAGTGAACCAGTCCTTAGCTAAAGAAATGGATTTCCAATACCAAAAAACTATCTGAATTGATGTAACCATGACTTCTAAATAAATATACAAGATTTAGCCACATACACCAAAATAAGAAGAATTAACAACTCCTGTCGAGTGACATTTAGTTATTCAAAGAGCCGCTCTGTAATTTAGCTGTCATTTTCAATGTTTCCCATAATGGAATATTTTATTGGATACATTAACCTAAAAAGGGTTCTAGAACAAGAGAAGTGCTGTAGAACAGGGGACTTGAATTTTAAGGCTCCCTCCTCAGATGCCTCCTGTAAACTACAGTATAATATCTCCTCCTCAGATGCCTCCTGATTACATTATAATAACTCCTCCTCAGATGCCTCCTGTAAACTACAGTATAATAACTCCTCCTCAGATGCCTCCTGTAAACTACAGTATAATAACTCCTCCACAGATGCCTCCTGTAAACTACAGTATAATAACTCCTCCTCAGATGCCTCCTGTAAACTACAGTATAATAACTCCTCCTCAGATGCCTCCTGTAAACTACAGCATAATAACTCCTCCTCAGATGCCTCCTGTAAACTACAGTATAATAACTCCTCCTCAGATGCCTCCTGTAAACTACAGTATAATAGCTCCTCCTCAGATGCCTCCTGTAAACTACAGCATAATAACTCCTCCTGAGATGCCTCCTGTAAACTACAGTATAATAACTCCTCCTCAGATGCCTCCTGTAAACTACAGCATAATAACTCCTCTGCAGATGTCTCCTGTAAACAACAGTATAATAACTCCTCCTCAGATGCCTCCTGTAAACTACAGTATAATAACTCCTCTGCAGATGTCTCCTGTAAACTACAGTATAATAACTCCTCCTCAGATGCCCCCTGACTACAGTATAATAACTCCTCCTCAGATGCCTCCTGTAAACTACAGCATAATAACTCCTCCTCAGATGCCTCCTGTAAACTACAGTATAATATCTCCTCCTCAGATGCCTCCTGTAAACTACAGTATAATAACTCCTCCTCAGATGCCTCCTGTAAACTACAGTATAATAACTCCTCCTCAGATGCCCCCTGATTACAGTATAACAACTCCTCCTCAGATGCCTCCTGTAAACTACAGCATAATAACTCCTCCTCAGATGCCTCCTGTAAACTACAGTATAATATCTCCTCCTCAGATGCCTCCTGTAAACTACAGTATAATAACTCCTCCTCAGTTGCCTCCTGTAAACTACAGTATAATAACTCCTCCTCAGATGCCCCCTGACTACAGTATAATAACTTCTCCTCAGATGTCTCCTGTAAACTACAGTATAACAACTCCTCCTCAGACGCCCCCTGACTACAGTGTAATAACTCCTCCTCAGAAGCCTCCTGTAAACTACAGCATAATAACTCCTCCTCAGATGCCTCCTGTAAACTACAGTATAATAACTCCTCCTCATATGCCTCCTGTAAACTACAGTATAATATCTCCTCCTCAGATGCCTCCTGTAAACTACAGTATAATATCTCCTCCTCAGATGCCTCCTGTAAACTACAGTATAATAATTCCTCCTCAGATGCCTCCTGTAAACTACAGCATAATAACTCCTCCTCAGATGCCTCCTGTAAACTACAGTATAATAACTCCTCCTCAGATGCCTCCTGTAAACTACAGTATAATAACTCCTCCTCAGATGCCTCCTGTAAACTACAGTATAATAACTCCTCCTCAGATGCCTCCTGTAAACTACAGTATAATAGCTCCTCCTCAGATGCCTCCTGTAAACTACAGCATAATAACTCCTCCTGAGATGCCTCCTGTAAACTACAGTATAATAACTCCTCCTCAGATGCCTCCTGTAAACTACAGTATAATAACTCCTCTGCAGATGTCTCCTGTAAACTACAGTATAATAACTCCTCCTCAGATGCCCCCTGACTACAGTATAATAACTCCTCCTCAGATGCCTCCTGTAAACTACAGCATAATAACTCCTCCTCAGATGCCTCCTGTAAACTACAGTATAATATCTCCTCCTCAGATGCCTCCTGTAAACTACAGTATAATAACTCCTCCTCAGATGCCTCCTGTAAACTACAGTATAATAACTCCTCCTCAGATGCCCCCTGACTACAGTATAATAACTTCTCCTCAGATGCCTCCTGTAAACTACAGTATAACAACTCCTCCTCAGACGCCCCCTGACTACAGTGTAATAACTCCTCCTCAGATGCCTCCTGTAAACTACAGCATAATAACTCCTCCTCAGATGCCTCCTGTAAACTACAGTATAATATCTCCTCCTCATATGCCTCCTGTAAACTACAGTATAATATCTCCTCCTCAGATGCCTCCTGTAAACTATAGTATAATAACTCCTCCTCAGATGCCTCCTGTAAACTACAATATAATAACTCCTCCTCAGAAGCCTCCTGTAAACTACAGTATAATAACTCCTCCTCAGATGCCTCCTGTAAACTACAGTATAATAACTCCTCCTCAGATATCTCCTGTAAACTACAGAGTAATAACTCCTCCTCAGTTGCCCCCTGACTACAGTATAATAACTCCTCCTCAGATGTCTCCTGTAAACTACAGCATAATAACTCCTCCTCAGATGCCTCCTGTAAACTACAGCATAATAACTCCTCCTCAGATGCCTCCTGTAAACTACAGTATAATAACTCCTCCTCAGATGTCTCCTGTAAACTACAGTATAATAACTCCTCCTCAGATGCCTCCTGTAAACTACAGTATAATAACTCCTCCTCAGATGCCTCCTGTAAACTACAGTATAATACCTCCTCCACAGATGTCTCCTGTAAACTACAGTATAACAACTCCTCCTCAGATGCCCCCTGACTACAGTATAATAACTCCTCCTCAGATGTCTCCTGTAAACTACAGCATAATAACTCCTCCTCAGATGCCTCCTGTAAACTACAGCATAATAACTCCTCCTCAGATGCCTCCTGTAAACTACAGTATAATAACTCCTCCTCAGATGCCTCCTGTAAACTACAGTATAACAACTCCTCCTCAGATGCCTCCTGACTACAGTATAATAACTCCTCCTCAGATGCCTCCTGTAAACTACAGCATAATAACTCCTCCTCAGATGCCTCCTGTAAACTACAGTATAATAACTCCTCCTCAGATGCCTCCTGTAAACTACAGTATAATAACTCCTCTGCAGATGTCTCCTGTAAACTACAGTATAATAACTCCTCCTCAGATGCCCCCTGATTACAGTATAACAACTCCTCCTCAGATGCCTTCTGTAAACTACAGTATAATAACTCCTCCTCAGATGCCTCCTGTAAACTACAGTATAATAACTCCTCCTCAGATGCCTCCTGTAAACTACAGCATAATAACTCCTCCTCAGATGCCTCCTGTAAACTACAGTATAATATCTCCTCCTCAGATGCCTCCTGTAAACTACAGCATAATAACTCCTCCTCAGATGACCTCTGTAAACTACAGTATAATAACTCCTCCTCAGATGCCTCCTGTAAACTACAGTATAATATCTCCTCCTCAGATGCCTCCTGTAAACTACAGCATAATAACTCCTCCTCAGATGACCTCTGTAAACTACAGCATAATAACTCCTCCTCAGATGACCTCTGTAAACTACAGTATAATAACTCCTCCTCAGATGCCTCCTGTAAACTACAGTATAATAACTCCTCCTCAGATGCCTCCTGTAAACTACAGTATAATAACTCCTCCTCAGATGCCTCCTGTAAACTACAGTATAATAACTCCTCCTCAGATGCCTCCTGTAAACTACAGTATAATAACTCCTCCTCAGATGACCTCTGTAAACTGCAGCATAATAACTCCTCCTCAGATGCCTCCTGTAAACTACAGTATAATAACTCCTCCTCAGATGCCTCCTGTAAACTACAGTATAATAACTCCTCCTCAGATGCCTCCTGTAAACTACAGTATAATAACTCCTCCTCAGATGCCTCCTGTAAACTACAGTATAATAACTCCTCCTCAGATGCCTCCTGTAAACTACAGTATAATAACTTCTCCTCAGATGCCTCCTGTAAACTACAGTATAATAACTCCTCCTCAGATGACCTCTGTAAACTGCAGCATAATAACTCCTCCTCAGATGCCTCCTGTAAACTACAGTATAATAACTTCTCCTCAGATGCCTCCTGTAAACTACAGTATAATATCTCCTCCTCAGATGCCTCCTGTAAACTACAGCATAATAACTCCTCCTCAGATGCCTCCTGTAAACTACAGCATAATAACTCCTCCTCAGATGCCTCCTGTAAACTATAGTATAATAACTCCTCCTCAGATGCCTCCTGTAAACTACAGTATAATAACTCCTCCTCAGATGCCTCCTGTAAACTACAGTATAATAACTCTTCCTCAGATGCCTCCTGTAAACTACAGTATAATAACTTCTCCTCAGATGCCTCCTGTAAACTACAGTATAATATCTCCTCCTCAGATGCCTCCTGTAAACTACAGTATAATAACTTCTCCTCAGATGCCTCCTGTAAACTACAGTATAATAACTCCTCCTCAGATGCCTCCTGTAAACTACAGTATAATAACTCCTCCTCAGATGCCTCCTGTAAACTACAGTATAATAACTCCTCCTCAGATGCCTCCTGTAAACTACAGTATAATAACTCCTCCTCAGATGCCTCCTGTAAACTACAGTATAATAACTCCTCCTCAGATGCCTCCTGTAAACTACAGTATAATAACTCCTCCTCAGATGCCTCCTGTAAACTACAGTATAATAACTCCTCCTCAGATGCCTCCTGTAAACTACAGTATAATATCTCCTCCTCAGATGCCTCCTGTAAACTACAGTATAATAACTCCTCCTCAGATGCCTCCTGTAAACTACAGTATAATAACTCCTCCTCAGATGCCTCCTGTAAACTACAGTATAATAACTCCTCCTCAGATGCCTCCTGTAAACTACAGTATAATAACTCCTCCTCAGATGCCTCCTGTAAACTACAGTATAATAACTCCTCCTCAGATGCCTCCTGTAAACTACAGTATAATAACTCCTCCTCAGATGCCTCCTGTAAACTACAGTATAATAACTCCTCCTCAGATGCCTCCTGTAAACTACAGTATAATAACTCCTCCTCAGATGCCTCCTGTAAACTACAGTATAATAACTCCTCCTCAGATGCCTCCTGTAAACTACAGTATAATAACTCCTCCTCAGATGCCTCCTGTAAACTACAGTATAATAACTCCTCTGCAGATGCCTCCTGTAAACTACAGTATAATAACTCCTCAGTATAATAACTCCTCTGCAGATGCCTCCTGTAAACTACAGCATAATAACAACATCTGTAATTACAAGGGAGAAAACACACTAAATTGTCGGCATCCCGTTGGATCTTCTTCCGGCCTAAGTATGATTTAATGAAAACATTTTGGGTTAAACAATAGTAACTAAATGTTTTTTTTTTAACGGTAATCAACAACATGCATGGCCGATGTAAATGGTCCAATGAAATTACGCCAATAATTTACATTAAGTTGCTCTTATACATGTATAGTAAAACGGCAATTGTTGTGTGACCGTACGTACATACCCCAACCAGAAGCCATGGATTACAGGCAACATCCTCATTGAGCTAAAGGGTAGAGCTGCCGCTTTCAAGGAGCAAGACTCTTACTCGGACGCTTATAAGAAATCCCGCTATGCCCTCCGACAAACCATCAAACAGGCAAAGCATCAATTCAGGACTAAGATTGAATCATACTACATGGGCTCCGACGCTCGGCGTATGTGGCAGGACTTACAAACTATTACAGACTACAAAGGGAAGGACAGCCGCGAGCTGCCCAGTGACACGAGCCTACCAGACGAGCTAAACAACTTCTATGCTCGCTTCGAGGCAAGCAACACTGAAGCATGCATGAGAGCATCAGCTGTTCCGGACAACTGTGCGAGACAGCCGACAATGATGAGACACCCTATAGGGAGGAGGTCAGAGACCTGGCAGTGTGGTGCCAGGATAACAACCTCTCCCTCAATGTCAGCAAGACAAAGGAGATGATTGTGGACTACAGGACCGAGCAGGCCACCACTCTCATCGACGGGGCTGTAGTGGAGCAGGTTGAGAGTTTCAAGTTCCATAATAGCAAACTATTATGCTCCAAACACACCAAGACAGTCGTGAAGAGGGCACAACAAAACCTATTCCCCTTTAGGAGATTGAAAAGATTTGGTATGGGTCCTGGGATTCTTCCGATGCCATCGAGAGGATCCTGACCGGTTGCATCACCGACTGGTATGGCAACTGCTCGGCCTCAGACCATATTGCACTACAGAGGGTAGTGGGTACGGCCAAGTACATAACTGGGGCCAAGCTTCCTGCATCCAGGACCTCTATACCAGTCGGTGTCAGAGGAAGGCCCAAAACATTTCAAAAGACTCCAGCCACCCTAGTCATAGACTGTTATATCTGCTACCGCATGGCAAGCGGTACCGGAGCGCCAAGTCTAGGTCCAAAAGGCTTCATAACAGCTTGTACCCCCAAGCCATAAGACTCCAAAACAGCTAATTGGACTATTTGCATAGGGGGCCACTCAAGAACATTCAGAGACTTGTCCCGAAGACACTCCTGCATTGTCTTGGCTGTGTGCTTAGGGTTGTTGTTCTGTTGGAAGGTGAACCTTTGCCCCAATCTGAGGTTTTCATCAAGGATCTATGTACATTGCTCCATTCATTTTTTCCTCGATCCTGACTAGTCTCCCAGTCCCTGAAGCTGAAAAACATCCACACAACATAACCCCATGCTTCACCGTAGGGATGGTGCCAGGTTTCCTCCAGATGTGACGCTTGGCATTCAGGCCAAAGAGTTGAATCTTGGTTTCATCAGACCAGAGAATCTTGTATCTCATGGTCTGAGATTCCTTTAGGTGCCTTTTGGCAAACTCCAAGCGGGCTGTCAGGTGCCTTTTACTGAGGAGTGGCTTCCGTCTGGCCACACTACCATAAAGGCCTGATTGGTGGAGTGCTGCAGAGATGGTTGTCCTTCTGGAAGGTTCTCCCATCTCCCCACGACACTCTCGAGCTCTGATCAGAGTGAGCATTGGGTTCTTGGTCACCTCCCTGACCAAGGCCATTGTCTCCCGATTGCTCAGATTGGCTGGGCGGCCAGCTCTAGGAAGAGTCTGGGTGGTTCCAAACTTCTTCCATTTAAGAATGATGGAGGCCACTGTTCTTGGGGACCTTCAATGATGCAGACATTTTTTGGTACCCTTCCACAGATCTGTGCCTCGACACAATCCTGTCTCGGAGCTCTGCGAACAATTCCTTCAACCTCATGGCTTGGTTTTTGCTCTGACTGTCAACTGTGGGACCTTATATAGACAGATGTGTGCCTTTCCAAACCATGTTCAATCAATTGAATTTACCACGGGTGGGCTCCAATCAAGTTGTAACAACATCTGAAGGATGATGAATGGAGACATGATGCACCTCAATTTTGAATCTCATAGCAAAGAGTCTGAATACTTATATAAATAAGGTATTTCTGTTTTCTAAAACCCTGTTTAGTTTTGTCATTATGGGGTATTGTGTGTAGATTGATGAGGAAAATGTGTTGTATCATCCATTTTAGAATACGCCTGTAACTTAACAAAGTTTGGAAAAAGTCAAGAGGTCTGAACACTTTCTGCCTGCACTGTACAATATACTATCTGACAGAACCTACACTTACAGTATTCTATCTTACAGAACCTACACTTACAGTATACTATCTGACAGAACCTACACATACAGTATACTATCTTACAGAACCTACACATACAGTATACTATCTTACAGAACCTACACTTACAGTATATTATCTGACAGAACCTACACTTACAGTATATTATCTGACAGAACCTACACTTACAGTATACTATCTGACAGAACCTACACTTACAGTATATTATCTTACAGAACCTACACTTACAGTATATTATCTGACAGAACCTACACTTACAGTATACTATCTGACAGAACCTACACTTACAGTATATTATCTGACAGAACCTACACTTACAGTATACTATCTGACAGAACCTACACTTACAGTATACTATCTGACAGAACCTACACTTAGAGTATACTATCTTACAGAACCTACACTTACAGTATACTATCTGACAGAACCTACACTTAGAGTATACTATCTTACAGAACCTACACTTACAGTATACTATCTGACAAACCCACACTTACAGTATATTATCTTACAGAACCTACACTTACAGTATTCTATCTGACAGAACCTACACTTACAGTATTCTATCTTACAGAACCTACACTTACAGTATATTATCTAACAGAACCTACACTTACAGTATATTATCTGACAGAACCTACATGTACAGTATATTATCTTACAGAAATGACACTTACAGTATATTATCTGAAAGACCATACACTTACAGTATACTATCTGACAGAACCTACACTTACAGTATATTATCTTACAGAACCTACACTTACAGTATATTATCTGACATAACCTACACTTACAGTATACTATCTGACAGAACCTACACATACAGTATATTATCTGACAGAACCTACACTTACAGTATACTATCTGACAGAACCTACACTTACAGTATATTATCTTACAGAACCTACACTTACAGTATACTATCTTACAGAACCTACACTTACAGTATACCATCTTACAGAACATACACTAACAGTATATTATCAAACAGAACCTACACTTACAGTATACTATCTTACAGAACCTACACTTACAGTATACCATCTTACAGAACATACACTAACAGTATATTATCAAACAGAACCTACACTTACAGTATACTATCTTACAGAACCTACACTTACAGTATACTATCTTACAGAACATACACTTACAGTATATTATCTTACAGAACCTACACTTACAGTATACTATCTTACAGAACCTACACTTACAGTATACTATCTTGCAGAACCTACACTTACAGTATTCTATCTTACAGAACCTACACTTACAGTATATTATCTTACAGAACCTACACTTACAGTATATTATCTTACAGAACCTACACTTACAGTATTCTATCTTGCAGAACCTACACTTACAGTATTCTATCTTACAGAACCTACACTTACAGTATACATTCTTACAGAACCGACACTTACAATATACTATCTTACAGAACCTACACTTAGAGTATACTATCTTACAGAACCTACACTTACAGTATATTATCTGACAGAACCTACACTTACAGTATATTATCTGACAGAACCTACACTTACAGTATACTATCTGACAGAACCTACACTTACAGTATATTATCTGACAGAACCTACACTTACAGTATACTATCTGACAGAACCTACACTTACAGTATATTATCTGACAGAACCTACACTTACAGTATACTATCTGACAGAACCTACACTTACAGTATACTATCTGACAGAACCTACACTTACAGTATACTATTTGACAGAACCTACACTTACAGTATACTATCTTACAGAACCTACACTTACAGTATACTATGCACACCTACAGTACATTATCTTACAGAACCTACACTTACAGTATATTATCTTACAGAACCTACACTTACAGTATTCTATCTGACAGAACCTACACTTACAGTATTCTATTATACTATCTGACAGAACCTACACTTACAGTATATTATCTGACAGAACCTACACTTACAGTATATTATCTGACAGAACCTACACTTACAGTATACTATCTGACAGAACCTACACTTACAGTATACTATCTGACAGAACCTACACTTACAGTATACTATTTGACAGAACCTACACTTACAGTATACTATCTTACAGAACCTACACTTACAGTATACTATCTGACAAACCCACACTTACAGTATATTATCTTACAGAACCTACACTTACAGTATATTATCTTACAGAACCTACACTTACAGTATTCTATCTGACAGAACCTACACTTACAGTATTCTATCTTACAGAACCTACACTTACAGTATATTATCTAACAGAACCTACACTTACAGTATTCCTCCTCTCTTCTCCAGACCATTTCCGGAGACCTTCTCCCTTACCTCACCTCGCTCATCAACTCATCCTTGACCGCTGGCTACGTCCCTTCCGTCTTCAAGAGAGCGAGAGTTGCACCCCTTCTGAAAAAACCTACACTCGATCCCTCCGATGTCAACAACTACAGACCAGTATCCCTTCTTTCTTTTCTCTCCAAAACTCTTGAACGTGCCGTCCTTGGCCAGCTCTCCTGCTATCTCTCTCAGAATGACCTTCTTGATCCAAATCAGTCAGGGTTCAAGACTAGTCATTCAACTGAGACTGCTCTTCTCTGTGTCACGGAGGCGCTCCGCACTGCTAAAGCTAACTCTCTCTCCTCTGCTCTCATCCTTCTAGACCTATCGGCTGCCTTTGATACTGTGAACCATCAGATCCTCCTCTCCACCCTCTCCGAGCTGGGCATCTCCGGCGCGGCCCACGCTTGGATTGCGTCCTACCTGACAGGTCGCTCCTACCAGGTGGCGTGGCGAGAATCTGTCTCCGCACCACGTGCTCTCACCACTGGTGTCCCCCAGGGCTCTGTTCTAGGCCCTCTCCTATTCTCGCTATACACCAAGTCACTTGGCTCTGTCATATCCTCACATGGTTTCTCCTATCATTGCTATGCAGACGACACACAATTAATCTTCTCCTTTCCCCCCTCTGATAACCAGGTGGTGAATCGCATCTCTGCATGTCTGGCAGACATATCAGTGTGGATGACGGATCACCACCTCAAGCTGAACCTCGGCAAGACGGAGCTGCTCTTCCTCCCGGGGAAGGACTGCCCGTTCCATGATCTCGCCATCACGGTTGACAACTCCATTGTGTCCTCCTCCCAGAGTGCTAAGAACCTTGGCGTGATCCTGGACAACACCCTGTCGTTCTCAACTAACATCAAGGCGGTGACCCGTTCCTGTAGGTTCATGCTCTACAACATTCGCAGAGTACGACCCTGCCTCACGCAGGAAGCGGCGCAGGTCCTAATCCAGGCACTTGTCATCTCCCGTCTGGATTACTGCAACTCGCTGTTGGCTGGGCTCCCTGCCTGTGCCATTAAACCCCTACAACTCATCCAGAACGCCGCAGCCCGTCTGGTGTTCAACTTTCCCAAGTTCTCTCACGTCACCCCGCTCCTCCGCTCTCTCCACTGGCTTCCAGTTGAAGCTCGCATCCGCTACAAGACCATGGTGCTTGCCTACGGAGCTGTGAGGGGAACGGCACCTCCGTACCTTCAGGCTCTGATCAGGCCCTACACCCAAACAAGGGCACTGCGTTCATCCACCTCTGGCCTGCTCGCCTCCCTACCTCTGAGGAAGTACAGTTCCCGCTCAGCCCAGTCAAAACTGTTCGCTGCTCTGGCACCCCAATGGTGGAACAAACTCCCTCACGACGCCAGGTCAGCGGAGTCAATCACCACCTTCCGGAGACACCTGAAACCCCACCTCTTTAAGGAATACCTAGGATAGGATAAAGTAATCCTTCTAACCCCCCCCCCCCTTAAAAGAGTTAGATGCACTATTGTAAAGTGGTTGTTCCACTGGATATCATAAGGTGAATGCACCAATTTGTAAGTCGCTCTGGATAAGAGCGTCTGCTAAATGACTTAAATGTAAATGTAAATGTAAATGTATATTATCTGACAGAACCTACACGTACAGTATATTATCTTACAGAAATGACACTTACAGTATATTATCTGAAAGACCCTACACTTACAGTATACTATCTGACAGAACCTACACTTACAGTATATTATCTTACAGAACCTACACTTACAGTATATTATCTGACAGAACCTACACTTACAGTATACTATCTGACAGAACCTACACTTACAGTATATTATCTGACAGAACCTACACTTACAGTATACTATCTGACAGAACCTACACTTACAGTATATTATCTTACAGAACCTACACTTACAGTATACTATCTTACAGAACCTACACTTACAGTATACCATCTTACAGAACATACACTTACAGTATATTATCTTACAGAACCTACACATACAGTATACTATCTTACAGAACCTACACTTACAGTATACTATCTTACAGAACATACACTTACAGTATACTATCTTGCAGAACCTACACTTACAGTATACTATCTTACAGAACCTACACTTACAGTATACTATCTTGCAGAACCTACACTTACAGTATTCTATCTTACAGAACCTACACTTACAGTATATTATCTTACAGAACCTACACTTACAGTATATTATCTTACAGAACCTACACTTACAGTATTCTATCTTGCAGAACCTACACTTACAGTATTCTATCTTACAGAACCTACACTTACAGTATACATTCTTACAGAACCGACACTTACAATATACTATCTTACAGAACCTACACTTAGAGTATACTATCTTACAGAACCTACACTTACAGTATATTATCTGACAGAACCTACACTTACAGTATATTATCTGACAGAACCTACACTTACAGTATACTATCTGACAGAACCTACACTTACAGTATACTATCTGACAGAACCTACAATTACAGTATATTATCTGACAGAACCTACACTTACAGTATATTATCTTACAGAAGTGACACTTACAGTATATTATCTGAAAGACCCTACACTTACAGTATACTATCTGACAGAACCTACACTTACAGTATATTATCTTACAGAACCTACACTTACAGTATATTATCTGACAGAACCTACACTTACAGTATACTATCTGACAGAACCTACACATACAGTATATTATCTGACAGAACCTACATTTACAGTATACTATCTGACAGAACCTACACTTACAGTATATTATCTTACAGAACCTACACTTGCAGTGTACTATCTTACAGAACCTACACTTACAGTATACCATCTTACAGAACATACACTTACAGTATATTATCTTACAGAACCTACACTTACATTATACTATCTTACAGAACCTACACTTACAGTATACTATCTTACAGAACATACACTTACAGTATATTATCTTACAGAACCTACACTTACAGTATACTATCTTACAGAACCTACACTTACAGTATACTATCTTGCAGAACCTACACTTACAGTATTCTATCTTACAGAACCTACACTTACAGTATTCTATCTTACAGAACCTACACTTACAGTATATTATCTTGCAGAACCTACACTTACAGTATTCTATCTTACAGAACCTGCACTTACAGTATACATTCTTACAGAACCTACACTTACAATATACTATCTTACAGAACCTACACTTACAATATACTATCTTACAGAACCTACACTTAGAGTATACTATCTTACAGAACCTACACTTACAATATACTATCTTACAGAACCTACACTTACAGTATACTATCTTGCAGAACCTACACTTACAGTATTCTATCTTGCAGAACCTACACTTACAGTATTCTATCTTACAGAACCTACACTTACAGTATACTATCTTACAGAACCTACACTTACAGTATACTATCTTACAGAACATACACTTACAGTATATTATCTTACAGAACCTACACTTACAGTATACTATCTTACAGAACCTACACTTACAGTATACTATCTTACAGAACCTACACTTACAATATACTATCTTACAGAAACTACACTTACAGTATACTATCTTGCAGAACCTACACTTACAGTATTCTATCTTGCAGAACCTACACTTACAGTATTCTATCTTACAGAACCTACACTTACAGTATTCTATCTTACAGAACCTACACTTACAGTATACTATCTTACAGAACCTACACTTACAGTATATTATCTTACAGAACCTACACTTACAGTATACTATCTTACAGAACCTACACTTACAGTATATTATCTTACAGAACCTACACTTACAGTATACTTTTTTTGCAGCAACATAAAGCACTACTATCCTCAGTTAGCTTTAGACGCTACTGTGGGATTTCAATGGGAATTCTTCACTTGAGAATGCATTGTGTGTGTGTGTGTGTGTGTGTGTGTGTGTGTGTGTGTGTGTGTGCGTGTGTGCGCGTGTGCGCGTGAGCGTATATGTGTGTACTTATCACTCCTCCATGCAGTGACTCAAAGGGATAAAAGAATGTCCACTTTCACCTGCAGTGAAATATTTAATACTCATATCGACGTGTAATACCAAAGGGGGGTATTTGGAAAAAAAGGATAAGAATTTTCCAAATTGTTGTGATTGAAAACAAGGCTCAGTGGGCTGTATGTACAGAGAAAGCATAGTTCATTTTCTGCTTATTTTCCTACTTTGCAATTGAGCCCCCAAGTCCTGTTCAAGGTTCACATTACACTGCATATGAGGGCACCCCTAGACGCATTGCCATGACAACGTGAACATTCCAATAGGTGTTAAAATTAGATTGAATGCTCTCTGGCCATTGTATAAAGAGTACTGATGTACAATATGTACAACATAAGTGTTATTGTTCATGATGAGTACATTACTTTACATTATGTAGCATACCTAATATCATGATGATGTTATGATTTTTTTTTTTTCTTTTGAAACCTGCATTTCTTTTCACTGCTGATTTAAAAGGAACAATCATTCACTGTCTGCTGATGCCAGGACAATCACACAAAGAAACTCGCTCCTGTAGGAAGAATTCTGCTGACCAGGAAGTTGTTGACCACTCTGTTTAGTGTAGAATACAGTAGGAAGTAGTTGACCACTCTGTTTAGTGTAGAATACAGTAGGAAGTTGTTGACCACTCTGTTTAGTGTAGAATACAGTAGGAAGTTGTTGACCACTCTGTTTAGTGTAGAATACAGTAGGAAGTAGTTGACCACTCTGTTTAGTGTAGAATACAGTAGGAAGTAGTTGACCACTCTGTTTAGTGTAGAATACAGTAGGAAGTTGTTGACCACTCTGTTTAGTGTAGAATACAGTAGGAAGTTGTTGACCACTCTGTTTAGTGTAGAATACAGTAGGAAGTAGTTGACCACTCTGTTTAGTGTAGAATACAGTAGGAAGTTGTTGACCACTCTGTTTAGTGTAGAATACAGTAGGAAGTTGTTGACCCCTCTGTTTAGTGTAGAATACAGTAGGAAGTTGTTGACCACTCTGTTTAGTGTAGAATACAGTAGGACGTTGTTGACCACTCTGTTTAGTGTAGAATACAGTAGGAAGTTGTTGACCACTCTGTTTAGTGTAGAATACAGTAGGAAGTAGTTGACCACTCTGTTTAGTGTAGAATACAGTAGGAAGTAGTTGACCACTCTGTTTAGTGTAGAATACAGTAGGAAGTTGTTGACCACTCTGTTTAGTGTAGAATACAGTAGGAAGTTGTTGACCACTCTGTTTAGTGTAGAATACAGTAGGAAGTAGTTGACCACTCTGTTTAGTGTAGAATACAGTAGGAAGTAGTTGACCACTCTGTTTAGTGTAGAATACAGTAGGAAGTTGTTGACCACTCTGTTTAGTGTAGAATACAGTAGGAAGTAGTTGACCACTCTGTTTAGTGTAGAATACAGTAGGAAGTTGTTGACCACTCTGTTTAGTGTAGAATACAGTAGGAAGTAGTTGACCACTCTGTTTAGTGTAGAATACAGTAGGAAGTAGTTGACCACTCTGTTTAGTGTAGAATACAGTAGGAAGTTGTTGACCACTCTGTTTAGTGTAGAATACAGTAGGAAGTTGTTGACCACTCTGTTTAGTGTAGAATACAGTAGGAAGTTGTTGACCACTCTGTTTAGTGTAGAATACAGTAGGAAGTTGTTGACCACTCTGTTTAGTGTAGAATACAGTAGGAAGTTGTTGACCACTCTGTTTAGTGTAGAATACAGTAGGAAGTTGTTGACCACTCTGTTTAGTGTAGAATACAGTAGGAAGTAGTTGACCACTCTGTTTAGTGTAGAATACAGTAGGAAGTAGTTGACCACTCTGTTTAGTGTAGAATACAGTAGGAAGTAGTCGACCACTCTGTTTAGTGTAGAATACAGTAGGAAGTTGTTGACCACTCTGTTTAGTGTAGAATACAGTAGGAAGTAGTTGACCACTCTGTTTAGTGTAGAATACAGTAGGAAGTAGTTGACCACTCTGTTTAGTGTAGAATACAGTAGGAAGTTGTTGACCACTCTGTTTAGTGTAGAATACAGTAGGAAGTAGTTGACCACTCTGTTTAGTGTAGAATACAGTAGGACGTAGTTGACCACTCTGTTTAGTGTAGAATGCAGTAGGAAGTTGTTGACCACTCTGTTTAGTGTAGAATACAGTAGGAAGTAGTTGACCACTCTGTTTAGTGTAGAATACAGTAGGAAGTTGTTGACCACTCTGTTTAGTGTAGAATACAGTAGGAAGTAGTTGACCACTCTGTTTAGTGTAGAATACAGTAGGAAGTTGTTGACCACTCTGTTTAGTGTAGAATACAGTAGGAAGTTGTTGACCACTCTGTTTAGTGTAGTGGACAGTAGGAAGTTGTTGACCACTCTGTTTAGTGTAGAGTACAATAGGAAGTTGTTGACCACTCTGTTTAGTGTAGAATACAATAGGAAGTTGTTGACCACTCTGTTTAGTGTAGTGGACAGTAGGAAGTTGTTGACCACTCTGTTTAGTGTAGTGGACACTAGGAAGTTGTTGACCCCTCTGTTTAGTGTAGTGGACACTAGGAAGTTGTTGACCCCTCTGTTTAGTGTAGAAAACAGTAGGAAGTTGTTGACCACTCTGTTTAGTGTAGAATACAGTAGGAAGTTGTTGACCCCTCTGTTTCGTGTAGAATACAGTAGGAAGTAGTTGACCACTCTGTTTAGTGTAGAATACAGTAGGAAGTAGTTGACCACTCTGTTTAGTGTAGAATACAGTATGAAGTTGTTGACCACTCTGTTTAGTGTAGAATACAGTAGGAAGTTGTTGACCACTCTGTTTAGTGTAGAATACAGTAGGAAGTAGTTGACCACTCTGTTTAGTGTAGAAAACAGTAGGAAGTTGTTGACCACTCTGTTTAGTGTAGTGGACACTAGGAAGTTGTTGACCCCTCTGTTTAGTGTAGTGGACAGTAGGAAGTTGTTGACCCCTCTGTTTAGTGTAGAATACAGTAGGAAGTTGTTGACCACTCTGTTTAGTGTAGAATACAGTAGGAAGTTGTTGACCACGCTGTTTAGTGTAGAATACAGTAGGAAGTTGTTGACCACTCTGTTTAGTGTAGAATACAGTAGGAAGTTGTTGACCACTCTGTTTAGTGTAGAATACAGTAGGAAGTTGTTGACCACTCTGTTTAGTGTAGAATACAGTAGGAAGTTGTTGACCACTCTGTTTAGTGTAGAAAACAGTAGGAAGTTGTTGACCACTCTGTTTAGTGTAGAATACAGTAGGAAGTTGTTGACCACTTTGTTTAGTGTAGAATACAGTAGGAAGTTGTTGAACACTCTGTTTAGTGTAGAATACAGTAGGAAGTTGTTGACCACTCTGTTTAGTGTAGAATACAGTAGGAAGTTGTTGACCACTCTGTTTAGTGTAGAAAACAGTAGGAAGTTGTTGACCACTCTGTTTAGTGTAGAATACAGTAGGAAGTTGTTGACCACTCTGTTTAGTGTAGAATACAGTAGGAAGTTGTTGACCACTCTGTTTAGTGTAGAATACAGTAGGAAGTTGTTGACCACTCTGTTTAGTGTAGAATACAGTAGGAAGTTGTTGACCACTCTGTTTAGTGTAGTGGACAGCTCAGCTCAGGTAAGGTGTGTCAGCGTTAGTTTGTCTTGGCAGGATTGACCTGTGTTCACGCGGCAACCTCTCCGTCCCGGCTTGTTTACCCACGGTGTTCACACTGCTAGTCTGGAGTCCATGAGGAATGTACTCCTGAACCCTATACCCCTAGTGCTGGAGTCCATGAGGAATGTACTCCTGAACCCTATACCCCTAGTGCTGGAGTCCATGAGGAATGTACTCCTGAACCCTATACCCCTAGTGCTGGAGTCCATGAGGAATGTACTCCTGAACCCTATACCCCTAGTGCTGGAGTCCATGAGGAATGTACTCCTGAACCCTATACCCCTAGTGCTGCATCACTAAGAAAGGACTCAAGCATTCCCTCTGTTGTACATCTATCCTGACAGGTTACATTCGTTTATGCTTCTGTCATGTTAAGGATAAAGTACGGTACTTGCTGCTGAGCATATTTTCTGCTTGCTTGTTTGAATGGCGCAACAATTTAATGTTAAGGAGCTTGACAGTCTAGTCCCCTTGCAGTACAGTCTCCTTTCAACACAGTCTAGTCTCCTTACAGTACAGTCTAGTCTCCTTGCAGTACAGTCTAGTCCCCTTGCAGTACAGTCTAGTCCCCTTGCAGTACAGTCTAGTCCCCTTGCAGTACAGTCTAGTCCCCTTGCAGTACAGTCTAGTCCCCTTGCAGTACAGTCCCCTTGCAGTACAGTCTAGTCCCCTTGCAGTACAGTCTAGTCCACTTGCAGTACAGTCTAAAGTTCCCGAAGGTTATCGAGCTGTGCTATAGAAGGTCAGGTAAGAGGAGAAGGGGGCATTTGACAAGCCAAATAGCATTCTTTCCAAGTTGTCCTTTATGGAGAGAATCTATACTGGCACCAAGGAAATCTATTACAATAAGGAACTACAGGACAAGCTACTTTTTACATTTTATTTGTCAATATATATAAATATATATATATTTATATACACTGTATGTTGGTAATGTAAATAAGTTACATTTCTGACATATATGTCTTAAAAAGCCATGTATAGTCTGTAAAAGGCAGATATTTCTTAATAATGTGTCATCTCAAAAATAATACAGTATATTACACAAAACAGGGGGTTAAATAAAACACTGAAATATTAAATTTCTACAAAAAAAAAGGTAAAATCATAAATAACACTAACACATTATATGCAGATACTTTACTTACATCACTACATGTCCTCATCACTAGCTTCATGTAGCTTTTATATATAATTCATTATGATACAAACTGATTTTAATTCACTGTGAAATGTCCACTTTGAGAGGCGTATTAGACAGGTATCTTATATGTAACGGGACAATTTTTTAGGAAGTTAACCCAAAGACTGCTGCCGAAGCTTGTATATGTATTTGGTGTAGGGTAGTGGATGCTTACACAACTGGGTTCCTTAAGAAAATGTAATCCCATTTCCGTTTCATGGGGCCTGTGAGAAGATGAGACTCAACTAAAGTGTACCGGCACCGTTTCAGGAAGTCCTAACGATCGTCTCCCGATGACATATTACAATTGAAAGCTATTTGCTGTTTTCCAAGATGGAAACGCTTAGATCACAGTTTTGTCTGTCTGACTGTATGTCTGTGTGTCTGTTTTTGTCTGTCTCTGTGGGAGGACTAGTATGGTTTGTAACAAGTGACAAAAGGAAATGGAAACGTTTCCTCTGGAACACTTTGATAATGTCAGATATGTTGACCTGTATCCTGGTGGGTTGGGGTCAGATATGTTGACCTGTATCCTGGTGGGTTGGGGTCAGATATGTTGACCTGTATCCTGGTGGGTTGGGGTCAGATATGTTGACCTGTATCCTGGTGGGTTAGGGTCAGATATGTTGACCTGTATCCTGGTGGGTTAGGGTCAGATATGTTGACCTGTATCCTGGTGGGTTGGGGTCAAATATGTTGACCTGTATCCTGGTGGGTTGGGGTCAGATATGTTGACCTGTATCCTGGTGGGTTAGGGTCAGATATGTTGACCTGTATCCTGGTGGGTTAGGGTCAGATATGTTGACCTGTATCCTGGTGGGTTGGGGTCAGATATGTTGACCTGTATCCTGGTGGGTTGGGGTCAGATATGTTGACCTGTATCCTGGTGGGTTAGGGTCAGATATGTTGACCTGTATCCTGGTGGGTTAGGGTCAGATATGTTGACCTGTATCCTGGTGGGTTGGGGTCAGATATGTTGACCTGTATCCTGGTGGGTTGGGGTCAGATATGTTGACCTGTATCCTGGTGGGTTAGGGTCAGATATGTTGACCTGTATCCTGGTGGGTTGGGGTCAGATATGTTGACCTGTATCCTGGTGGGTTGGGGTCAGATATGTTGACCTGTATCCTGGTGGGTTAGGGTCAGATATGTTGACCTGTATCCTGGTGGGTTAGGGTCAGATATGTTGACCTGTATCCTGGTGGGTTGGGGTCAGATATGTTGACCTGTATCCTGGTGGGTTAGGGTCAGATATGTTGACCTGTATCCTGGTGGGTTAGGGTCAGATATGTTGACCTGTATCCTGGAGCATTAGGGTTAGGGTCAGATATGTTGACCTGTATCCTGGTGGGTTGGGGTCAGATATGTTGACCTGTATCCTGGTGGGTTAGGGTCAGATATGTTGACCTGTATCCTGGTGGGTTAGGGTCAGATATGTTGACCTGTATCCTGGTGGGTTAGGGTCAGATATGTTGACCTGTATCCTGGTGGGTTAGGGTCAGATATGTTGACCTGTATCCTGGTGGGTTGGGGTCAGATATGTTGACCTGTATCCTGGTGGGTTAGGGTCAGATATGTTGACCTGTATCCTGGTGGGTTAGGGTCAGATATGTTGACCTGTATCCTGGAGCATTAGGGTTAGGGTCAGATATGTTGACCTGTATCCTGGTGGGTTAGGGTCAGATATGTTGACCTGTATCCTGGTGGGTTGGGGTCAGATATGTTGACCTGTATCCTGGTGGGTTAGGGTCAGATATGTTGACCTGTATCCTGGTGGGTTAGGGTCAGATATGTTGACCTGTATCCTGGAGCATTAGGGTTAGGGTCAGATATGTTGACCTGTATCCTGGTGGGTTAGGGTCAGATATGTTGACCTGTATCCTGGTGGGTTAGGGTCAGATATGTTGACCTGTATCCTGGTGGGTTAGGGTCAGATATGTTGACCTGTATCCTGGTGGGTTGGGGTCAGATATGTTGACCTGTATCCTGGTGGGTTAGGGTCAGATATGTTGACCTGTCTCCTGGTGGGTTGGGGTCAGATATGTTGACCTGTATCCTGGTGGGTTAGGGTCATATATGTTGACCTGTATCCTGGTGGGTTGGGGTCAGATATGTTGACCTGTATCCTGGTGGGTTAGGGTGAGATATGTTGACCTGTATCCTGGTGGGTTAGGGTCAGATATGTTGACCTGTATCCTGGAGCATTAGGGTCAGATATGTTGACCTGTATCCTGGTGGGTTAGGGTCAGATATGTTGACCTGTATCCTGGTGGGTTAGGGTCAGATATGTTGACCTGTATCCTGGTGGGTTAGGGTCAGATATGTTGACCTGTATCCTGGTGGGTTAGGGTCAGATATGTTGACCTGTATCCTGGTGGGTTAGGGTCAGATATGTTGACCTGTATCCTGGTGGGTTAGGGTCAGATATGTTGACCTGTATCCTGGTGGGTTGGGGTCAGATATGTTGACCTGTATCCTGGTGGGTTAGGGTCAGATATGTTGACCTGTATCCTGGTGGGTTAGGGTCAGATATGTTGACCTGTATCCTGGTGGGTTAGGGTCAGATATGTTGACCTGTATCCTGGTGGGTTAGGGTCAGATATGTTGACCTGTATCCTGGTGGGTTAGGGTCAGATATGTTGACCTGTATCCTGGTGGGTTAGGGTCAGATATGTTGACCTGTATCCTGGTGGGTTAGGGTCAGATATGTTGACCTGTATCCTGGTGGGTTAGGGTCAGATATGTTGACCTGTATCCTGGTGGGTTAGGGTCAGATATGTTGACCTGTATCCTGGTGGGTTAGGGTCAGATATGTTGACCTGTATCCTGGAGCATTAGGGTCAGATATGTTGACCTGTATCCTGGTGGGTTAGGGTCAGATATGTTGACCTGTATCCTGGAGCATTAGGGTCAGATATGTTGGCCTGTATCCTGGTGGGTTAGGGTCAGATATGTTGACCTGTATCCTGGTGGGTTAGGGTCAGATATGTTGACCTGTATCCTGGTGGGTTAGGGTCAGATATGTTGACCTGTATCCTGGTGGGTTAGGGTCAGATATGTTGACCTGTATCCTGGTGGGTTAGGGTCAGATATGTTGACCTGTATCCTGGTGGGTTAGGGTCAGATATGTTGACCTGTATCCTGGTGGGTTAGGGTCAGATATGTTGACCTGTATCCTGGTGGGTTAGGGTCAGATATGTTGACCTGTATCCTGGTGGGTTAGGGTCAGATATGTTGACCTGTATCCTGGTGGGTTAGGGTCAGATATGTTGACCTGTATCCTGGTGGGTTAGGGTCAGATATGTTGACCTGTATCCTGGTGGGTTAGGGTCAGATATGTTGACCTGTATCCTGGTGGGTTAGGGTCAGATATGTTGACCTGTATCCTGGTGGGTTAGGGTCAGATATGTTGACCTGTATCCTGGTGGGTTAGGGTCAGATATGTTGACCTGTATCCTGGTGGGTTAGGGTCAGATATGTTGACCTGTATCCTGGTGGGTTAGGGTCAGATATGTTGACCTGTATCCTGGAGCATTAGGGTCAGATATGTTGACCTGTATCCTGGTGGGTTAGGGTCAGATATGTTGACCTGTATCCTGGAGCATTAGGGTCAGATATGTTGGCCTGTATCCTGGTGGGTTAGGGTCAGATATGTTGACCTGTATCCTGGTGGGTTAGGGTCAGATATGTTGACCTGTATCCTGGAGCATTAGGGTCAGATATGTTGGCCTGTATCCTGGTGGGTTAGGGTCAGATATGTTGACCTGTATCCTGGAGCATTAGGGTCAGATATGTTGGCCTGTATCCTGGAGCATTAGGGTCAGATATGTTGGCCTGTATCCTGGTGGGTTAGGGTCAGATATGTTGACCTGTATCCTGGTGGGTTAGGGTCAGATATGTTGACCTGTATCCTGGTGGGTTAGGGTCAGATATGTTGACCTGTATCCTGGTGGGTTAGGGTCAGATATGTTGACCTGTATCCTGGAGCATTAGGGTCAGATATGTTGGCCTGTATCCTGGTGGGTTAGGGTCAGATATGTTGACCTGTATCCTGGTGGGTTAGGGTCAGATATGTTGACCTGTATCCTGGTGGGTTAGGGTCAGATATGTTGACCTGTATCCTGGTGGGTTAGGGTCAGATATGTTGACCTGTATCCTGGTGGGTTAGGGTCAGATATGTTGACCTGTATACTGGAGCATTAGGGTCAGATATGTTGACCTGTATCCTGGTGGGTTAGGGTCAGATATGTTGACCTGTATCCTGGTGGGTTAGGGTCAGATATGTTGACCTGTATCCTGGTGGGTTAGGGTCAGATATGTTGACCTGTATCCTGGAGCATTAGGGTCAGATATGTTGACCTGTATCCTGGTGGGTTAGGGTCAGATATGTTGACCTGTATCCTGGAGCATTAGGGTCAGATATGTTGGCCTGTATCCTGGTGGGTTAGGGTCAGATATGTTGACCTGTATCCTGGTGGGTTAGGGTCAGATATGTTGACCTGTATCCTGGTGGGTTAGGGTCAGATATGTTGACCTGTATCCTGGAGCATTAGGGTCAGATATGTTGGCCTGTATCCTGGAGCATTAGGGTCAGATATGTTGGCCTGTATCCTGGTGGGTTAGGGTCAGATATGTTGACCTGTATCCTGGTGGGTTAGGGTCAGATATGTTGACCTGTATCCTGGTGGGTTAGGGTCAGATATGTTGACCTGTATCCTGGTGGGTTAGGGTCAGATATGTTGACCTGTATCCTGGAGCATTAGGGTCAGATATGTTGGCCTGTATCCTGGTGGGTTAGGGTCAGATATGTTGACCTGTATCCTGGTGGGTTAGGGTCAGATATGTTGACCTGTATCCTGGTGGGTTAGGGTCAGATATGTTGACCTGTATCCTGGAGCATTAGGGTCAGATATGTTGGCCTGTATCCTGGTGGGTTAGGGTCAGATATGTTGACCTGTATCCTGGTGGGTTAGGGTCAGATATGTTGACCTGTATCCTGGTGGGTTAGGGTCAGATATGTTGACCTGTATCCTGGAGCATTAGGGTCAGATATGTTGGCCTGTATCCTGGTGGGTTAGGGTCAGATATGTTGACCTGTATCCTGGTGGGTTAGGGTTGGGGTCAGATATGTTGACCTGTATCCTGGTGGGTTAGGGTTGGGGTCAGATATGTTGACCTGTATCCTGGTGGGTTAGGGTTGGGGTCAGATATGTTGACCTGTATCCTGGAGCATTAGGGTTGGGGTCAGATATGTTGACCTGTATCCTGGTGGGTTAGGGTCAGATATGTTGACCTGTATCCTGGAGCATTAGGGTCAGATATGTTGGCCTGTATCCTGGAGCATTAGGGTCAGATATGTTGACCTGTATCCTGGTGGGTTAGGGTCAGATATGTTGACCTGTATCCTGGAGCATTAGGGTCAGATATGTTGGCCTGTATCCTGGTGGGTTAGGGTCAGATATGTTGACCTGTATCCTGGTGGGTTAGGGTTGGGGTCAGATATGTTGACCTGTATCCTGGTGGGTTAGGGTTGGGGTCAGATATGTTGACCTGTATCCTGGTGGGTTAGGGTTGGGGTCAGATATGTTGACCTGTATCCTGGAGCATTAGGGTTGGGGTCAGATATGTTGACCTGTATCCTGGTGGGTTAGGGTCAGATATGTTGACCTGTATCCTGGAGCATTAGGGTCAGATATGTTGGCCTGTATCCTGGAGCATTAGGGTCAGATATGTTGACCTGTATCCTGGAGCATTAGGGTCAGATATGTTGGCCTGTATCCTGGAGCATTAGGGTCAGATATGTTGGCCTGTATCCTGGTGGGTTAGGGTCAGATATGTTGACCTGTATCCTGGTGGGTTAGGGTCAGATATGTTGACCTGTATCCTGGTGGGTTAGGGTCAGATATGTTGACCTGTATCCTGGTGGGTTAGGGTCAGATATGTTGACCTGTATCCTGGAGCATTAGGGTCAGATATGTTGGCCTGTATCCTGGTGGGTTAGGGTCAGATATGTTGACCTGTATCCTGGTGGGTTAGGGTCAGATATGTTGACCTGTATCCTGGTGGGTTAGGGTCAGATATGTTGACCTGTATCCTGGAGCATTAGGGTCAGATATGTTGGCCTGTATCCTGGTGGGTTAGGGTCAGATATGTTGACCTGTATCCTGGTGGGTTAGGGTCAGATATGCTGACCTGTATCCTGGTGGGTTAGGGTCAGATATGTTGACCTGTATCCTGGAGCATTAGGGTCAGATATGTTGGCCTGTATCCTGGTGGGTTAGGGTCAGATATGTTGACCTGTATCCTGGTGGGTTAGGGTTGGGGTCAGATATGTTGACCTGTATCCTGGTGGGTTAGGGTTGGGGTCAGATATGTTGACCTGTATCCTGGTGGGTTAGGGTTGGGGTCAGATATGTTGACCTGTATCCTGGAGCATTAGGGTTGGGGTCAGATATGTTGACCTGTATCCTGGTGGGTTAGGGTCAGATATGTTGACCTGTATCCTGGAGCATTAGGGTCAGATATGTTGGCCTGTATCCTGTAGCATTAGGGTCAGATATGTTGACCTGTATCCTGGAGCATTAGGGTCAGATATGTTGACCTGTATTCTGGAGCATTAGGGTCAGATATGTTGGCCTGTATCCTGGTGGGTTAGGGTCAGATATGTTGACCTGTATCCTGGTGGGTTAGGGTTAGGGTCAGATATGTTGACCTGTATCCTGGAGCATTAGGGTCAGATATGTTGGCCTGTATCCTGGTGGGTTAGGGTCAGATATGTTGGCCTTTATCCTGGTGGGTAACCAATAACAGACAGGAGTTTCCTGACACTGCTACTGGGCCAGTATTCAGAAAGAGAGACTACATCCAGGATCAGTTCTAACATCATAATGAACAAGAGGAGGGAGGGCCTGATCCTAGATCAGCACCTCAACTCTTGAAATGCTTTGTGAACACACCTACTGGGTGTTCAGGGAAGTCAGTACGCACCTCAACGACTCCCTAAACACGGAGTTGACGTTTGATCATTTCCCGACGGATGTGCTGTAACGGCTCGTCATTGTAGTGAAAAAATGGTGTCGAAATGTACTGATTGATTATCAAGTATATTTTACAATAGAGTTTGAAATAGGCCAATAAATGTTCAGAAGGGAACACTTTGGGACTGAGTGGTTGTATTTATTATACTACGCACTACGCATGGAGCTTAACATTGGTGTATAACAAAAAACTGTTTAGAGTTGGGAGGAAAATCTCGAAAGCTCCTGTATGTGATGTTGTTAATATGAGTGGAATTGCATTGGATTGGATGCGTCTCCCTCTCCAACAGGATTTTCATTTAACTACTGCAGTTTAAAATGTTCCAATCAGTATCATGTCATTTGAATCCCCCAGTATTGGCCCTGGTTTAACCGCAGGCTGCCAATAAGCTGGGTGGATGTATTTACCTTCTGCAAGGCCTGCAGTGACTGGCCTCTGTGTTCTCCCAACACCAGCCTTGACTGGCCACTGATTGGCAATCGTTGCCAGACTCATTTTTCCAAATTCTGAGTTTTCCAACCGATGCCATGTACCGTGTCATTAACATGTCCCTAGAACATTTAACTCCCAACACGGCCACCGAAATTACATGTTTAGAGGGAATGAGGATGATTTTTCAATGTCCGAAACAAGCTTTGAAAAACAAAACCTTTTAGATCATTCCAAAGGAGGAAGAGGAATTAAGACTGAGATTCAAATTAAATAATTCAAATGAACATTCCCATTTCATTATTTCTCTTCCAGACACCTAGCTGACATGCCGCAGTTATTATAGGATCACATGACGCTCTATTTAAATGCCCTTTATTTTTGTGTTAACAAAGGCATGGATTTTTATAATTGACTTCATTCACGGCTGATAATTGAAAAGAGTCAAGCGGAGGTTTAATTTCAGAATAGTTTTCCACACTTTTCATTTTCACCAGACTGTCGCTTAGAAACCAGCTGCAAGCGTTATTCATTGAGGACATGATTTACTTTAGACCCCGCCCCCCAAATAAAAATGAAATAAAGCAAATCAAATATATCTATATTGCCAATGAGATGGTCCCACTTCCCAGGAAGAGGAGAACATAAGGGTCCATGAAACCAGGAGTAATAATGACAGATTAATGCCATCTAACCCTAATAGTGCATCTGATATCATCATTCATAATGCATTAATATCAGACGTTTTCTAAACTATGTACTAAATATACGTGAGTCTGTATATTTTATCTCAGATTTCTATTATTATAGAAATCTGAGAATACATAAATATAACTAATTTACACATATCACTTCGATGATACTATAGTTTCCCAAAATATACAGTTGAAGTCGAAAGTTTACATACACTTAGGTTAGAGTCATTAAAACTCATTTTTCAACCACTCCACAAATTTCTTGTTAACAAACAATAGTTTTGGCAAGTCGGTTAGGACATCTACTTTGTGCATGACACAAGTCATTTTTCCAACGATTGTTTACAGACAGATTATTTCACTTATAATTCACTGTATCATAATTCCAGTGAGTCAGAAGTTTACATACACTAAGTTGACTGTGCCTTTAAACAGCTTGGAAAATTCCAGAAAATTATGTCATATCTTTAGAAGCTTCTGATAGGCTAATTGACATCATTTGAGTCAATTGGAGGTGTAACTGTGGATGTATTTCAAGGCCTATCTTCAAACTCAATGCATCTTTGCTTGACATTAGGGTAAAATAAAAAGAAATCAGCCAAGACATTGTAGACCTCCATAAGTCTAGTTCATCCTTGGGAGCAATTTCCAAACGCCTGAAGGTACCACGTTCATCTGTACAAACTATAGTACGCAAGTATAAACACCATGGGACCACGCAGCCGTCATACCGCTCAGGAAGGAGACACGTTCTGTCTCCTAGAGATGAACATACTTTGGTGCGAAAAGTGCAAACCAATCCCAGAACAACAGCAAAGGACCTTGTGAAGATGCTGGAGGAAACAGGTACAAAAGTATCTATATCCACAGTAAAACGAGTCCTATATCGACATAACCTGAAAGGCCACTCAGCAAGGAAGAAGCCACTGCTCCAAAACCACCATAAAAAAGCCAGACTACGGTTTGCAACTGCACATGGGGACAAAGATCGTACTTTTTGGAGAAATGTCCTCTGGTCTGATGAAACAAAAATAGAACTGTTTGGCCATAATGACCATCATTATGTTTGGACGAAAAAGGGGAATGCTTGCAAGCCGAAGAACACCATCCCAACCGTGAAGCACGGGGGTGGCAGCATCATGTTGTGGAGATGCTTTGCTGCAGGAAGTACTGGTGCACTTCACAAAATAGATGGCATCATGAGGAATGAAAATGATGTGGATGTATTGAAGCAACATCTCAAGACATCAGTCAGGAAGTTAAAGCTTGGTCGCAAATGGGTCTTCCAAATGGACAATGACCCCAAGCATACTTCCAAAGTTGTGGCAAAATGGCTTAAGGACAACAAAGTCAAGGTATTGGAGTGGCCATCACAAAGCCCTGACCTCAATCCCATAAAACATTTGTGGGTAGAACTGAAAAAGCGTGTGCGAGCAAGGAGGCCTACAAACCTGACTCAGTTACACCAGCTCTGTCAGGAGGAATGGGCCAAAATTCACCCAACTTATTGTGGGAAGCTTGTGGAAGGCTACACGAAACGTTTGACCCAAGTTAAACAATTTAAAGGCAATGCTACCAAATATTAATTGAGTGTATGTAAACTTCTGACCCACTGGGAATGTGATGAAAGAAATAAAATCTGAAATAAATCCTACTCTCTACAATTATTCTGACATTTCACATTCTTAAAATAAAGTGGTGATCCTAACTGACCTAAGACAGGGAATTTTTACTACGATTAAATGTTAGGAATTGTGAAAAACTGAGTTAAAATGTATTTGGCTAAGGTGTATGTAAACTTCCAAGATCAACTGTATATATATATACAGTGAAATAACAGGCCTCAGAGATGCAGAGGAGAAATACATGTTACTTTTCATCTCAGAAGAAACCAGTCTGTTTTTTGTAGTTGTGTCAGAATCATCACATACTGCAATATACAGTATACTACTGTGGGAAGGGCATATTACAGAAAACACCATATTTAATCAACAACAAAAAAAATATCTCTAGAAAACTGTTACTTTAGAAAATAAGCCAAAGTAGATACAAGGTTTTTACCAGAGAATTTTACTTTGCAAAATGTAATACTTTATAATTTACTTGATTGGTTGATTGAGAATCAAATCACTGCAGTGATACCAAAATGGTGTAATCCGAAGTTCAAAGACTGAAATCTCCTGAAGTAGCGTTGGGTTGGCCCCTTTAGCGTGGACCATTCCATAGACCAGGGCTTTTGCTCCAACCCCAGTTGAATTACAATCAAGTGTGCTAGATTAGGATTGAAGTGAAAATGGTAGCTCTCCAGGAAGTGGTACCGATACACCAAGTCTGGAACCACCAGGATCCTGAACAGCTTCTACCCCCAAGCTGTAAGACTGCTAAACAAGACTGTTATCTCTGATCTGACCTGTTTATCAACCCCTGTTATCTCTGATCTGACCTGTTATCTCTGATCTGACCTGTTATCTCTGATCGGACCTGTTATCTCTGATCTGACCTGTTATCTCTGATCTGACCTGTTATCTCTGATCTGACATGTACCAATGAAGTTTCACAGGCGTATTGATCCCTGTTATCTCTGGTGTTACTGTAACCCTGTATGGAGTGCAAATGCTTTTTTTTTACATGGTCAAAACTGCTTGTACTGTTTGTTATGAAACATAATATTATACTATTAATGTCTTCTGTACTGGCCCTCTTACGGGGAGAAGACACACCTACAGATATATACAGAGATGAAAGTGGTGCTGTTGTGTGACTGGAACTTTCCTGAGTTTATGAAAGTCAAAAAAAATTCAAAGAGAAAATTCAAAAACACATATAAATGACAGTATGTCTTTCTTTAAATAGCATGACTCCTCTGACAGCCGTGTAGCGTGTGTAGAGTCTTTGGTCACATTCCCATGGTGCTTCCTTCCGCGCTACGCCGCTTCCCTGGAACGGGAACGTCAGCGGCAACGGATGGTAACCGTGGTGATGCTCTACGCTGCCGAGAAGTTAGATCTGATAGAATCCTCTCGTAACTGACGATGCTTCCCAATGTCACATTCCTCCCTCGCCGTGCGCCTCTCAATGGTTATCCTGTAGTTCTTCCTGTTAGGAACAAGACAAAAGGCTTTGAAAGGGTTTGAATCGTCTGTCTTCTCTTTTAGGCCAGGTCAGTAATTGTGCACAGATTCTTGTTTACAGTGAAATGGGGCCTCCTGCTATAGATTCCTACTAGATCAGCCCTGTAGTACGAAAACAACATCCACTCTTACTAGATCAGCCCTGTAGTACAAAACCAACATCCACTCTTACTAGATCAGCCCTGTAGTAGGAAACCAACATCCACTCTTACTAGATCAGCCCTGTAGTACAAAACCAACATCCACTCTTACTAGATCAGCCCTGTAGTACAAAACTAACATCCACTCTTACTAGATCAGCCCTGTAGTACAAAACCAACATCCACTCTAACTAGATCAGCCCTGTAGTAGGAAACCAACATCCACTCTTACTAGATCAGCCCTGTGGTAGGAAACCAACATCCACTCTTACTAGATCAGCCCTGTAGTAGGAAACCAACATCCACTCTTACTAGATCAGCCCTGTAGTACGAAACCAACATCCACTCTTACTAGATCAGCCCTGTAGTACGAAACCAACATCCACTCTAACTAGATCAGCCCTGTAGTAGGAAACCAACATCCACTCTTACTAGGTCAGCCCTGTAGTACGAAACCAACATCCACTCTTACTAGATCAGCCCTGTAGTACGAAACCAACATCCACTCTTACTAGGTCAGCCCTGTAGCAGGAAAACAACATCCACTCTTACTAGATCAGCCCTGTAGTACGAAACCAACATCCACTCTTCCTAGATCAGCCCTGTATTATTTATTTATTTTTATTTTACCTTTATTTAACTAGGCAAGTCAGTTAAGAACAAATTCTTATTTTCAATGACGGCCTAGGAACAATGGGTTAACTGCCTTGTTCAGGGGCAGAACAATAGATTTGTACCTTGTCAGCTCGGGGATTCGAACTTGCAACCTTTCGGTTACTAGTCCAACACTCTAGGAAACCAACATCCACTCGTACCAACTGAGCCACACAGACAGTACTGAACATGCTGGTTACTAGTCCAACACTCTAACCACTAGGCTACCTGCTGGTTACTAGTCCAACGCTCTAACCACTAGGCTACCTGCTGGTTACTAGTCCAACACTCTAACCACTAGGCTACCTGCTGGTTACTAGTCCAACGCTCTAACCACTAGGCTACCTGCTGGTTACTGGCCCAACACTCTAACCACTAGGCTACCTGCTGGTTACTAGTCCAACACTCTAACCACTAGGCTACCTGCTGGTTACTAGTCCAACACTCTAACCACTAGGCTACCTGCTGGTTACTAGCCCAACGCTCTAACCACTAGGCTACCTGCTGGTTACTAGTCCAACACTCTAACCACTAGGCTACCTGCTGGTTACTGGTCCAACACTCTAACCACTAGGCTACCTGCTGGTTACTAGTCCAACACTCTAACCACTAGGCTACCTGCTGGTTACTAGTCCAACGCTCTAACCACTAGGCTACCTGCTGGTTACTGGCCCAACACTCTAACCACTAGGCTACCTGCTGGTTACTAGTCCAACACTCTAACCACTAGGCTACCTGCTGGTTACTAGTCCAACACTCTAACCACTAGGCTACCTGCTGGTTACTAGCCCAACGCTCTAACCACTAGGCTACCTGCTGGTTACTAGTCCAACACTCTAACCACTAGGCTACCTGCTGGTTACTAGTCCAACACTCTAACCACTAGGCTACCTGCTGGTTACTAGTCCAACACTCTAACCACTAGGCTACCTGCTGGTTACTAGTCCAACACTCTAACCACTAGGCTACCTGCTGGTTACTAGTCCAACACTCTAACCACTAGGCTACCTGCTGGTTACTAGTCCAACACTCTAACCACTAGGCTACCTGCTGGTTACTAGTCCAACACTCTAACCACTAGGCTACCTGCTGGTTACTAGTCCAACACTCTAACCACTAGGCTACCTGCTGGTTACTAGTCCAACACTCTAACCACTAGGCTACCTGCTGGTTACTAGTCCAACGCTCTAACCACTAGGCTACCTGCTGGTTACTAGTCCAACGCTCTAACCACTAGGCTACCTGCTGGTTACTAGTCCAACACTCTAACCACTAGGCTACCTGCCGGTTACTAGTCCAACACTCTAACCACTAGGCTACCTGCTGGTTACTAGTCCAACGCTCTAACCACTAGGCTACCTGCCGGTTACTAGTCCAACACTCTAACCACTAGGCTACCTGCTGGTTACTAGTCCAACGCTCTAACCACTAGGCTACCTGCTGGTTACTGGCCCAACACTCTAACCACTAGGCTACCTGCTGGTTACTAGTCCAACACTCTAACCACTAGGCTACCTGCTGGTTACTAGTCCAACACTCTAACCACTAGGCTACCTGCTGGTTACTAGTCCAACGCTCTAACCACTAGGCTACCTGCTGGTTACTGGCCCAACACTCTAACCACTAGGCTACCTGCTGGTTACTAGTCCAACACTCTAACCACTAGGCTACCTGCTGGTTACTAGTCCAACACTCTAACCACTAGGCTACCTGCTGGTTACTAGCCCAACGCTCTAACCACTAGGCTACCTGCTGGTTACTAGTCCAACACTCTAACCACTAGGCTACCTGCTGGTTACTAGTCCAACACTCTAACCACTAGGCTACCTGCTGGTTACTAGTCCAACACTCTAACCACTAGGCTACCTGCAGGTTACTAGTCCAACACTCTAACCACTAGGCTACCTGCTGGTTACTAGTCCAACACTCTAACCACTAGGCTACCTGCTGGTTACTAGTCCAACACTCTAACCACTAGGTTACCTGCTGGTTACTAGTCCAACACTCTAACCACTAGGCTACCTGCTGGTTACTAGTCCAACACTCTAACCACTAGGCTACCTGCTGGTTACTAGTCCAACACTCTAACCACTAGGCTACCTGCTGGTTACTAGTCCAACGCTCTAACCACTAGGCTACCTGCTGGTTACTAGTCCAACGCTCTAACCACTAGGCTACCTGCCGGTTACTAGTCCAACACTCTAACCACTAGGCTACCTGCTGGTTACTAGTCCAACGCTCTAACCACTAGGCTACCTGCTGGTTACTAGTCCAACGCTCTAACCACTAGGCTACCTGCTGGTTACTAGTCCAACGCTCTAACCACTAGGCTACCTGCTGGTTACTAGTCCAACACTCTAACCACTAGGCTACCTGCTGGTTACTAGTCCAACACTCTAACCACTAGACTACCTGCTGGTTACTAGTCCAACACTCTAACCACTAGGCTACCTGCTGGTTACTAGTCCAACACTCTAACCACTAGGCTACCTGCTGGTTACTAGTCCAACACTAACCACTAGGCGACCTGCTGGTTACTAGCCCAACGCTCTAACCACTAGGCTACCTGCTGGTTACTAGTCCAACACTCTAACCACTAGGCTACCTGCTGGTTACTAGACCAACGCTCTAACCACTAGGCTACCTGCTGGTTACTAGTCCAACGCTCTAACCACTAGGCTACCTGCTGGTTACTAGTCCAACGCTCTAACCACTAGACTACCTGCCGGTTACTAGTCCAACGTACTGAACATGACATGTGCTGTTTTACCTGATGAAGTAGAAGGCCATGAGCAGTGCTGTCCCCAGCAGGGCTCCCACTATGATCCCAGTAACAGCAGATACTCCTAGTCCACCTGCTTGGAGAAGAAGAGGGAGGCTATTAGTAAGTATTAGTACCGCTGATGCACACCTGGGTTACTACAGTATATCCACCTGGGTTAATACAGTATATCCACCTGGGTTACTACAGTATATCCACCTGGGTTACTACAGTATATCCACCTGGGTTACTACAGTACTACAGTATATCCACCTGGGTTACTACAGTATATCCACCTGGGTTACTACAGTATATCCACCTGGGTTACTACAGTACTACAGTATATCCACCTGGGTTACTACAGTATATCCACCTGGGTTACTACAGTATATCCACCTGGGTTACTACAGTATATCCACCTGGGTTACTACAGTACTACAGTATACCCACCTGGGTTACTACAGTATATCCACCTGGGTTACTACAGTATATCCACCTGGGTTACTACAGTATATCCACCTGGGTTACTATAGTACTACAGTATATCCACCTGGGTTACTACAGTATATCCACCTGGGTTACTACAGTATATCCACCTGGGTTACTATAGTACTACAGTATATCCACCTGGGTTACTACAGTATATCCACCTGGGTTACTACAGTATATCTACCTGGGTTACTACAGTATATCCACCTGGGTTACTACAGTACTACAGTATACCCACCTGGGTTACTACAGTATATCCACCTGGGTTACTACAGTATATCCACCTGGGTTACTACAGTATATCCACCTGGGTTACTACAGTATATCCACCTGGGTTACTACAGTATATCCACCTGGGTTACTACAGTATATCCACCTGGGTTACTACAGTATATCCACCTGGGTTACTACAGTATATCCACCTGGGTTACTATAGTACTACAGTATACCCACCTGGGTTACTACAGTATATCCACCTGGGTTACTACAGTATACCCACCTGGGGTACTGCAGTATATCCACCTGGGTTACTACAGTATATCCACCTGGGTTACTATAGTACTACAGTATACCCACCTGGGTTACTACAGTATATCCACCTGGGTTACTACAGTATATCTACCTGGGTTACTACAGTACTACAGTATATCCACCTGGGTTACTACAGTATATCCACCTGGGTTACTACAGTATATCCACCTGGGTTACTACAGTATATCCACCTGGGTTACTACAGTATATCCACCTGGGTTACTACAGTACTACAGTATATCCGCCTGGGTTACTACAGTATATCCACCTGGGTTACTACAGTATACCCACCTGGGTTACTACAGTATATCCACCTGGGTTACTATAGTACTACAGTATACCCACCTGGGTTACTACAGTATATCCACCTGGGTTACTACAGTATATCCACCTGGGTTAATACAGTATATCCACCTGGGTTACTACAGTATATCCACCTGGGTTACTACAGTATATCCACCTGGGTTACTACAGTATATCCACCTGGGTTACTACAGTATATCCACCTGGGTTACTACAGTATATCCACCTGGGTTACTACAGTATATCCACCTGGGTTACTACAGTATACCCACCTGGGTTACTACAGTATATCCACCTGGGTTAATACAGTATATCCACCTGGGTTACTACAGTATATCCACCTGGGTTACTACAGTATATCCACCTGGGTTACTACAGTATACCCACCTGGGTTACTACAGTATACCCACCTGGGTTACTACAGTATACCCACCTGGGTTACTACAGTATATCCACCTGGGTTACTACAGTACTACAGTATATCCACCTGGGTTACTACAGTACTACAGTATATCCACCTGGGTTACTACAGTATATCCACCTGGGTTACTACAGTATATCCACCTGGGTTACTACAGTACTACAGTATATCCACCTGGGTTACTACAGTACTACAGTATATCCACCTGGGTTACTACAGTATATCCACCTGGGTTACTACAGTATATCCACCTGGGTTACTACAGTACTACAGTATATCCACCTGGGTTACTACAGTATATCTACCTGGGTTACTATAGTACTACAGTATATCCACCTGGGTTACTACAGTACTACAGTATATCCACCTGTGTTACTACAGTATATCCACCTGGGTTACTACAGTATATCCACCTGGGTTACTACAGTACTACAGTATATCTACCTGGGTTACTATAGTACTACAGTATATCCACCTGGGTTACTACAGTATATCCACCTGGGTTACTACAGTACTACAGTATATCCACCTGGGTTACTACAGTATATCCACCTGGGTTACTACAGTATATCCACCTGGGTTACTACAGTATATCCACCTGGGTTACTACAGTATATCCACCTGGGTTACTATAGTACTACAGTATATCCACCTGGGTTACTACAGTATACCCACCTAGGTTACTACAGTATATTTTTCACATTTGTGTTTTTTAACAAGAAATTATTGCTTATGGGTACCTTCATGTGTGTGTAAAACATTTCTGTTCATAGATTTTAGGTGTGTTTTAAAATCAGACGATAGATATCCATTGTTTAGATGGAATGGAATATTCGTATCCTGTATAGTTGACTGTGATATTTAGTATGTCTCACCTAGCTGTGTTAAGATGAATACATTAACTGTAAGTCACTCTGGATAAGAGCGTCTCCTAAATGAAGTAAATATTTTGCATACAGATCTTATATTACTGGTATTGATTTGTTGTTGTTGTTGTACAGTCTTTAAATATTAATTTCACAAATGTTTCATTTGTACTGTCCCTTATTTAAAATGTAGTTATTTGTTACATTTGACTGTGTAAACCCTGGCGGTACTATTTATTCATCTGAGAGTGAGGCGGATATTTAGCATTTTCTTACAACAACAAAAAACCTTATTATTTGTCTCTCTGAAATGAAAGATTTCAAATAAATAAATACACATATATGTCGTTGAACAACCCCGTGCATTCATTACATACAGAAAAAAAAAATATATATATATTTTATAACTTCTTTAAACAATAAAAGCAAATTTACCAACATTTCTGAAAATGGATATATAGCTTTTTGGAAATTAACTCTTTGTATATTCTTTCAAAATATTGTATGAACACATTTCTTTTAACACAGTTACTGATGCCATTAGTCAACGGTGGTACCTGTCAAAGATATTAGAGGTAGGTATAATAATGATTTAAGAGGTTTGATCATCCATATCAGTTTGATTGATATCCAGACACAATGCGTGCCTGCCTACCTCTGGAGCTGGTCGGGAAGACCTGATCGCAATCAGAATGTGGACAAGATCAGAACAAAGGGTGCATTTAAGCGGCAGGTATAAACAGGGTTCGAGCGCCAGAGACAGAGAGAGGAGTTGTGTTTTGTTGGTGTGTGGTGGAGACAGATATATTACAGATCATTAGAGATAATTTACATGATTTGTCTGGCAGGTCTGCGTGGGATACTCTGTGTAGTCCTCTCAGGGTGAAGTGGTCAGGATTGAAACCCGGAAGCATCTGGAAACTCTCCTTCACACCATAGTAGTTACACACCGTCTGAGAACACACACACCACGGTAGTTACACACCAAGAACACACACAGGGGAAACAACTGCAGTCAATCTCAAATAGGGCCCACAGATTGAGAAATTGTACTAGAAGAGGTCAACTAGGAGGAGAAGGGGGCATTTGATAAGGCAGATAGCATTCTATGGAAGCCGTACAGTCCTTTACGAACGTCATTTAGAAGGGGGCATTTGATAAGGCAGATAGCATTCTATGGAAGCTGTACAGTCCTTTACGAACGTCATTTAGAAGGGGGCGTTTGATAAGGCAGATAGCATTCTATGGAAGCTGTACAGTCCTTTACGAACGTCATTTAGAAGGGGGCATTTGATAAGGCAGATAGCATTCTATGGAAGCTGTACAGTCCTTTACGAACGTCATTTAGAAGGGGGCATTTGATAAGGCAGATAGCATTCTATGGAAGCCGTACAGTCCTTTACGAACGTCATTTAGAAGGGGGCATTTGATAAGGCAGATAGCATTCTATGGAAGCCGTACAGTCCTTTACGAACGTCATTTAGAAGGGGGCATTTGATAAGGCAGATAGCATTCTATGGAAGCTGTACAGTCCTTTACGAACGTCATTTAGAAGGGGGCATTTGATAAGGCAGATAGCATTCTATGGAAGCTGTACAGTCCTTTACGAACGTCATTTAGAAGGGGGCATTTGATAAGGCAGATAGCATTCTATGGAAGCTGTACAGTCCTTTACGAACGTCATTTAGAAGGGGGCATTTGATAAGGCAGATAGCATTCTATGGAAGCCGTACAGTCCTTTACGAATGTCATTTAGAAGGGGACATTTGATAAGGCAGATAGCATTCTATGGAAGCCGTACAGTCCTTTACGAACGTCATTTAGAAGGGGGCATTTGATAAGGCAGATAGCATTCTATGGAAGCTGTACAGTCCTTTACGAACGTCATTTAGAAGGGGGCATTTGATAAGGCAGATAGCATTCTATGGAAGCTGTACAGTCCTTTACGAACGTCATTTAGAAGGGGGCATTTGATAAGGCAGATAGCATTCTATGGAAGCTGTACAGTCCTTTACGAACGTCATTTAGAAGGGGGCATTTGATAAGGCAGATAGCATTCTATGGAAGCTGTACAGTCCTTTACGAACGTCATTTAGAAGGGGGCATTTGATAAGGCAGATAGCATTCTATGGAAGCCGTACAGTCCTTTACGAATGTCATTTAGAAGGGGACATTTGATAAGGCAGATAGCATTCTATGGAAGCTGTACAGTCCTTTACGAACGTCATTTAGAAGGGGGCATTTGATAAGGCAGATAGCATTCTATGGAAGCCGTACAGTCCTTTACGAATGTCATTTAGAAGGGGGCATTTGATAAGGCAGATAGCATTCTATGGAAGCTGTACAGTCCTTTACGAACGTCATTTAGAAAGGGGCATTTGAACACTAGTGATCACTAGTGATGCTAGAGGTTACAGGATTAGGCTGGATGTTATCTGCGGTGGACGGTTTTCTTCTTACATCATAGGTGTAGAGTAGGAGCGCTGATACAGGGTCAGTTTGGCTTTTTACATTATTATGACTAAGATCACATGGACAGAGGGGACCTGATCCTAGAACAGTACTCCTACTCTGAGACAATTTATGACCTGATCCTAGATCAACACTCCTACTGAGACTCTTTATGACCTGCTCCTAGATCAACACTCGTACTGAGACTCTTTATGACCTGATCCTAGAACAACACTCCTACTGAGACTCTTTATGACCTGATCCCAGATCAACACTCCTACTGAGACTCTTTATGACCTGATCCCAGATCAACACTCCTACTGAGACTCTTTATGACCTGATCCTAGATCACCACTCCTACTGAGACTCTTTATGACCTGATCCCAGATCAACACTCCTACTGAGACTCTTTATGACCTGATCCTAGAACAACACTCCTACTGAGACTCTTTATGACCTGATCCCAGATCAACACTCCTACTGAGACTCTTTATGACCTGATCCCAGATCAACACTCCTACTGAGACTCTTTATGACCTGATCCTAGATCACCACTCCTACTGAGACTCTTTATGACCTGATCCCAGATCAACACTCCTACTGAGACTCTTTATGACCTGATCCCAGATCAACACTCCTACTGAGACTCTTTATGACCTGATCCCGGATCAACACCCCTACTGACACTCTTTATGACCTGATCCTAGATCAACACTCCTACTGAGACTCTGTATGACCTGATCCTAGATCACCACTCCTACTGAGACTCTGTATGACCTGATCCTAGATCACCACCCCTACTGACACTCTTTATGACCTGATCCTAGATCACCACTCCTACTGAGACTCTGTATGACCTGATCGCAGATCAACATTCCTATTGAGACTCTTTATGACCTGATCCTAGATCACCACTCCTACTGAGACTCTGTATGACCTGATCCTAGATCAACACTCCAACTGAGACTCTTTATGACCTGATCCTAGATCAACACTCCTACTGAGACTCTTTATGACCTGATCCTAGATCACCACTCCTACTGAGACTCCGTATGACCTGATCCTAGAACAGCAATCCTACTCTGAGATGCTTAATGAATAAGGGCCCTGATATAGGAGGGTTGGTGTTATGTTTTGTTCTTACCTCATAGGTGCCTGCCTCGGTGTTTGTCATGCTCATCACAGAGAAGTCTCCGTATCTGTCTCCGTTAACGTCCATAGACACCTGGCCTGCGATGCCTGCCCAGCAACCAGAGGACCAGCGGCATGCAAAGAATGGCAGAATTAATTAGCAAGAGCCCATCATTCCAAGGAAAACAGAGAGCAGAGAGCACAGTGGAGAAATTCCAGCACTGGCCAATATAACAGGAAATCCCATCTCTCCTCCCGCCGTTTGTGTTGGCAGGCCCTCCAAGAATTGTAATTTCATCCCTACGGCTGTGTTCCCAAAAATTGTTGGCATTTTTAACATATTATTTATTTTAACAAGAAAATATGACCCTGTTCTTGACGATTCCTGCTGAACGAAACATTGTTACTTCACGTTGAGAGCTGGCAATGCGTTGGCTTTTTAACCAGTTTGGCGAGGGGACATCCGTTCTGTAACTGGACTCTAATCATCGCAGATGAAAGGTTTTGTTCTCCGTGTTGACTCTGCCTCATCCCTTGAAGACTTTAACTGGACTCTGCCTCATCCCTTGAAGACTTTAACTGGACTCTGCCTCATCCCTTTAAGACTTTAACTGGACTCTGCCTCATCCCTTTAAGACTTTAACTGGACTCTGCCTCATCCCTTTAAGACTTAAACTGGACTCTGCCTCATCCCTTTTAGACTTAAACTGGACTCTGCCTCATCCCTTTAAGACTTTAACTGTACTCTGCCTCATCCCTTTAAGACTTTAGCTGGACTCTGCCTCATCCCTTTTAGACTTTAAATGGACTCTGCCTCATCCCTTTAAGACTTTAACTGTACTCTGCCTCATCCCTTTAAGACTTTAATTGGACTCTGCCTCATCCCTTTTAGACTTTAAATGGACTCTGCCTCATCCCTTTAAGACTTTAACTGTACTCTGCCTCATCCCTTTAAGACTTTAATTGGACTCTGCCTCATCCCTTTTAGACTTTAACTGGACTCTGCCTCATCCCTTTAAGACTTTAACTGGACTCTGCTTCATCCCTTTAAGACTTTAACTGGACTCTGCCTCATCCCTTTTAGACTTTAACTGGACTCTGCCTCATCCCTTTAAGACTTTAACTGGAGTCTGCTTCATCCCTTTTAGACTTTAACTGGACTCTGCCTCATCCCTTTAAGACTTTAAATGGACTCTGCCTCATCCCTTTTAGACTTTAAATGGACTCTGCTTCATCCCTTTAAGACTTTAACTGGACTCTGCCTCATCCCTTTATGACTTTAACTGGACTCTGCCTCATCCCTTTTAGACTTTAACTGGACTCTGCCTCATCCCTTTAAGACTTTAACTGGACTCTGCCTCATCCCTTTATGACTTTAACTGGACTCTGCCTCATCCCTTTTAGACTTTAACTGGACTCTGCCTCATCCCTTTAAGACTTTAACTGGACTGGACTCTGCCTCATCCCTTTATGACTTTAACTGGACTCTGCCTCATCCCTTTAAGACTTTAACTAGACTCTGCCTCATCCCTTTATGACTTTAACTGGACTCTGCCTCTTCCCTTTTAGACTTTAACTGGACTCTGCCTCATCCCTTTAAGACTTTAACTGGACTCTGCCTCATCCCTTTAAGATTAGTTAAGATGTAAGTCTCTGGATAAGAGCGTCTTCTAAATGACTAACATGTAAATATAAATTCTGCTGTAAGCCCTTCATACTGCTGTAAGCCCTTCATACTGCTGTAAGCCCTTCATACTGCTGTAAGCCCTTCATACTGCTGTAAGCCCTTCATTCTGCTGTAAGCCCTTCATACTGCTGTAAGCCCTTCATTCTTATATAAGCCCTTCATACTGCTGTAAGCCCTTCATACTGCTGTAAGCCCTTCATACTGCTGTAAGCCCTTCATACTGCTGTAAGCCCTTCATACTGCTGTAAGCCCTTCATACTGCTGTAAGCCCTTCATACTGCTGTAAGCCCTACATACTGCTATAAGCCCTTCATACTGCTGTAAGCCCTTCATACTGCTGTAAGCCCTTCATACTGCTGTAAGCCCTTCATTCTTATATAAGCCCTTCATACTGCTGTAAGCCCTTCATACTGCTGTAAGCCCTTCATACTGCTGTAAGCCCTTCATACTGCTGTAAGCCCTTCATACTGCTATAAGCCCTTCATACTGCTATAAGCCCTTCATACTGCTGTAAGCCCTTCATACTGGCGTAAGCCCTTCATACTGCCATAAGCCCTTCATACTGCTGTAAGCCCTTCATACTGCTGTAAGCCCTACATACTGCTATAAGCCCTTCATACTGCTGTAAGCCCTACATACTGCTATAAGCCCTTCATACTGCTATAAGCCCTTCATACTGCTGTAAGCCCTTCATACTGCTATAAGCCCTTCATACTGCTGTAAGCCCTTCATACTGCTGTAAGCCCTACATACTGCTGTAAGCCCTTCATACTGCTGTAAGCCCTACATACTGCTATAAGCCCTTCATACTGCTATAAGCCCTTCATACTGCTGTAAGCCCTTCATACTGCTGTAAGCCCTTCATACTGCTGTAAGCCCTACATACTGCTGTAAGCCCTTCATACTGCTGTAAGCCCTTCATACTGCTATAAGCCCTTCATACTGCTGTAAGCCCTTCATACTGGCGTAAGCCCTTCATACTGCCGTAAGCCCTTCATACTGCTGTAAGCCCTTCATACTGCTATAAGCCTTTCATACTGCTGTAAGCCCTTCATACTGCTGTAAGCCCTTCATACTGCTATAAGCCCTTCATACTGCTGTAAGCCCGACATACTGCTGTACAGTGCACTGTATGTGGTGTATTGTAACATCCTCTGCAAGCTAAACAGGGGGAAGCCCTTCTGGTTAACCGCTCAGGACAAAGCTGCACTGCACTGCGCTAGCTGTGTTGCACGCCAAAGCCTTTTGTAATTGATAGTGATATCAATAATGCTATACATTTTCTTTCTACAGTCATTAAAAATGAGTGGAGAATGCCAGCGTCTTAACTCGGGTTGACAACATTGGCCTAATTAAGGGTGATGAATGGTCCAGCTGGCAGCCAGGACAACTCAAGGAGACGTTCAGACAGAATCTACGCTGAGCTCAAGTCTTAGATCTAAAATTCAGTTCACATTCCAACAGTCTTACAGTCTTTGGAAAACGTTCTCCGAGGACATATGATGAGACAGCGAGAGGAGAGAGAGAGAGAGGATATATTAAGGGATGTAATGCGAGAGAGATCACAAAGAATTTGAAAACAAATCAACCATTGATGAACTCCCATATCTGTTACCACAGTGAGCATTCACAGCAGCAAGGTTTGTGGCCCGTTGTCATGAGAACAGGGCAACCAGTGGTGGCACAAACAACATTGTAAATACAACCTACATTTATCTGTTTATTTTGCACATTGTTACAACACTGTATATAGCCAATAATATAACACTTGAAATGTCTATATATTTTTTTAAACTTTTGTGAGTGTAATTTTTACTAATGTTTCCCTTGTTTATTTCCCTTTTGTTTATTGTCTATTCCATTTGCTTTGGCGATGTAAACATATGTTTCCCTTGCCAATAGAGAGAGAGAGGCTGGGAGGGAGAGAGAGAGAGAGAGAGAGAGAGAGAGAGACTGGGAGGGAGAGAGAGAGGGGGGGAGAGCTGTATTTTTATTTATTTTTATTTATTATCTATTTCACTTGATTTGGCAATGTAAAACTATGTTTCCCATGCCAAAAAAGCTCTTAAATTGAACCGAATAGAGAAAGAGAGAAAGCGATAGAGAGGATGAATGCAGACTGCTAAGGCTCTGGAGGGAGGCCAATATGATAAGGATGGGAGGATAACGATGGGGAAGAGATAAGGGAGAAGTTTAATAAGGACCAGAGGGTTTTGTCTTTTACCTTCAAACGTTCTGTTCCACATGCGGTAGGTGATCTCTGCTCCGTCCTTCTTGGTGAGGCCGTTCCTGATGGCTTCGTGCAGCGCCAGGGCGTACAGCAGCAATGCATCATGGAACCCTTCCATAAACATGTTGATCTGGAGGAAAACAACAGTGAAACAGGGATTCATCACCTGATCTCCTCCTGTCCACCTGATCTCCTCCTGTCCACCTGATCTCCTCCTGTCCACCTGATCTCCTCCTGTCCACCTGATCTCCTCCTGTCCTCCTGATCTCCTCCTGTCCACCTGATCTCCTCCTGATCTCCTCCTGTCCACCTGATCTCCTCCTGTCCACCTGATCTCCTCCTGTCCACCTGATCTCCTCCTGTCCTCCTGATCTCCTCCTGTCCTCCTGATCTCCTCCTGATCTCCTCCTGTCCACCTGATCTCCTCCTGTCCTCCTGATCTCCTCCTGTCCTCCTGATCTCCTCCTGTCCACCTGATCTCCTCCTGTCCACCTGATCTCCTCCTGTCCTCCTGATCTCCTCCTGTCCTCCTGATCTCCTCCTGTCCTCCTGATCTCCTCCTGATCTCCTCCTGTCCTCCTGATCTCCTCCTGTCCTCCTGATCGCCTCCTGTTCTCCTGATCTCCTCCTGATCTCCTCCTGTCCTCCTGATCTCCTCCTGTCCTCCTGATCTCCTCCTGTCCACCTGATCTCCTCCTGTCCACCTGATCTCCTCCTGTCCTCCTGATCTCCTCCTGTCCTCCTGATCTCCTCCTGTCCACCTGATCTCCTCCTGATCTCCTCCTGTCATATCACAGAGTCTTGATCAACTTTCAGACCAGCTTTTAACAACAGAGCCTTGCAGTTAGTCAATGGGTGTCTGGCCTTGAAAACCTTTAAAATGATGAAGGAGGATAACAAAATATATACCACATGCAAATTATCTTAGATGCTTCCCTCTTTGCTCAGCCTGTGAAGACCTCTGGCAACAAATAAATGTGCCAATTTCTATAGTCATATGACACACCGCTGGTACTCGAGACCTTCAAAAGAAGTGGAGACAATAACCTCAAGCAATAATCAGAACACCACAATATCAACATTTTGAAATGGCCCTCCTCAGTCTCTGGACTAAAACCTGGGATTTGAATTGAAGAGAATAGTCCATAAGCACAGACAAATGATACCGAGGATCTGGAAATATTCTGTATTGAGGAATGGTCTAAGATCCGTGCCAATGTGTTCTACAATCTCATAAAACATTCCAGAGAAAGGCTCAGTGCTGTTATTCTCGCAAGGGGAGGGTTCTAGAGTATTGACAACAGGTTGAGGGTTCTAGAGTATTGACAACAAGGGAGGGTTCTAGAGTATTGACAACAAGGGAGGGTGCTGGAGTATTGACAACAAGGGAGGGTGCTGGAGTATTGACAACAGGTTGAGGGTTCTAGAGTATTGACAACAGGTGAGGGTTCTAGAGTATTGACAACATGGGAGGGTGCTGGAGTATTAAAAACAGGGGAGGGTTCTAGAGTATTGACAACAAGGGAGGGTTCTAGAGTATTGACAATAAGGGAGGGTTCTAGAGTATTGACAACATGTTGAGGGTTCTAGAGTATTGACAACAAGGGAGGGTTCTAGAGTATTGAAAACAGGGGAGGGTTCTAGAGTATTGACAACAGGTGAGGGTTCTAGACTATTGACAACAGGTGAGGGTTCTAGAGTATTGACAACAGGCGAGGGTTCTAGAGTATTGACAACAGGTGAGGGTTCTAGAGTATTGACAACAGGGGAGGGTTCTAGAGAATTGACAACAGGGGAGGGTGTCAGGTTGGATGAGGAGCGTCGCTGTACGGGTATTTTCAGGTCTCTCCAGAGCTGGGTGAATGGAATATGAATGAATGACAGTCATCCAATACGCTGTAATAGAAATAAGGCCATGCTCCTAAATATATATATATATTATCCTCCCTCATCTTAAACGGCGCCGACCGCCACTGAATCCTAGGCTACTATAGTTTGCTTCAGAATGGATCAGGTCAGCATTTTGTTTCTGCCAAAAATATTCTGTTAAATTCTTAGCTCGATATTTGTGTATTTTTGGGAAACGAGCAATTCCCTTACCTTTATTGAAACGATTTGACCATATATTCGGAGGGAGGAAAGTACGTTTACTTGTGTTGTCAGCATTGAGAAAGCAAACGGTCTCTAAAATTTGAAACCACAGGCCTCGGTATGTAGTATCAGCCTCTCTTCCTCCCCCGCCAGGAATGGGCCGCAGCGCGAGTAAAAAAATAAATAAATGAATAGATTGTTTTTAAAAAAGAGTTGGTTGTTAGCTTTATCAGCCTGTTCCCTGCCGCCGCGGGGCTGCTGATAGGCTGCTGGAGGTGAATGGAAATACACAGCCATCACCTCGGCTGGTAGCAGTCCTCTGCAGCGCGCAGATGACTTCCTGTTTAGGTTGGGCACTGGATAGATAGATAGAGAAGACATGGAATGGAACAATGATCCCAATCAGAACATGATCAACTTTTAGTGTCAGGCTAACAGTATCCACAGCTCTTAGGGTATCACCGCAGGCAGCATGCATATAATTGGCTAGTCGGCCCGAGGGATTAAGGTCAGAGTACAAAACGTTCCTCCCGAGAAGAGATCAATTCGGTGATTGTTGATTCATTCATTTTGAATGAGGAAACCGACGACAGGTAGAGTAAGTAGGTGTTGTAACGGTGCAGCTCATCCGGCCAATGGAAATCAGTCAGACGGAGAACGTTCAGAACCCAAATTGCATTGAGTTAGTAGCTGATGATCGTTTGATTCTTGTACGGACGTTAAGACACCTACTGCGGCTACAGTAAACGTGCGCTGTTTTGTTGTTTGTTGTTGTTGTCTGTTTCTGTTTTGTTTAGAGACTGAGTGGAACCCGCGGCGACGTGTTTTGGAAAAGCGATCACCGTGTTAGAAAATGACAAGGTGAGCTGAACGTTGGTAACTTCCTGAATCATATAGCCCCACATGGAGCATGGCGGTGCCCCATTAGAACAGGTCTTTGACAGGATCCCGCCGGGATGTCAGGAGTAATCAACGACTCACTGCGTCTAAGTGGAAGGGAAAACATTTCAAGATTTCTGTTGGTTTCATGGTTTCTTGTGAAAACAAATATGGGCCAAATTGTTTGTTTAGGAAGAGACTGTGTGTGGACCAACTCATTATTTACACTGTCTGGTACTTAGGCTGTAAATTGCCGGAGAACAGATGATTTTCTGTGTGGTATTATGATTGTTATGGTAAACAGATGGAGGTTTGTTTACACCAGGACAAAACAGGGTCAAGCGGTCCCTTATACGGTGGAATTATTGGACCCCTTGTTAAAGACGAGCAAAAAAAGAGTGTATAAAATGAATAATACAAAACAACTGAGCTACATGATATGCAAAAAAATAATTTTAGTTATATTATTTTACACTAATATAATTGCTTAGAGTAAGAGATTTTGAAAGGTTGATGTCTCCTCTGTGTGAAGGTGAGACTCTCGCCTACATGTTGGTTGTTCTGCTCCCAGAATGTCCACAGGCCTCACAAGACTCGTCTGGAGGTTTCCTGGTGCCAGTCGAATACATTTATGGAGGATTTATGGAAGATCTACACCCCATAATGACAAAGCAAAAACGGGAAAAAAAAATAAAAAAAAATTATAAAACAGAAATACCTTATTTACATACGTTTTCAGACCCTTTGCTACGAGACTCGAAATTGAGCTCAGGTGCATCCTGTTTCCATTGATTGTCCTTTCTACAACTTAATTGGAGTCCACCTGTGGTAAATTCAATTGATTGGACATGATTTGGAAAGGCACACACCTGTCTATATAAGGTCCTACAGTTGACAGTACATGTCAGAGCAAAAACCAAACCATGAGGTGGAAGGAATTGTCTGTAGAGCTCCAAGACAGGATTGTGTCGAGGCACAGAACTGGGGAAGGGGGGGGGGATTGCTCATACTGCCTCCTCACTAGCACAATTATAAATACTTGTCGAACAGACTTGTGACGTCATCAGGACAACATTATACGACGTCACCAGGAGCAGCGACTGTGATAGTGTCCTCTCTTGACTCACTGCTGGGAGCGTCCCAACCCTCAGTCCACTTCAGCCCCACAGGAACCAACTTTGGGTACTGCCACTAAAAGGACCAACCACATGTTAACTTCTTCACACTGGTGAAAAGTCACACAACACTAGCCTAGTCTTGCCTCGTCTTAAGGGCATCCTTGATTCTGTCGCCAGTCAACCAGGTGAGAGAAAATGGAAATACCCTGATCCTAGATATGTTGTGCTGTCAATGACTATAGTTGTTGGTAAGACAGCACAAACAGATCTGGGACCAGGCTAGAGTTGAATAGCAACGGGTTAGAAGAATAAGACAATACAGTGTTTTATATGCCATTAAGGCCATGCAGGTCTGGTCTGTTGGTGGCAACCTCTACCAACCATTGTCTCTCAACAGGACAGTGTGGATGGTGAAATCTATTGGGAGCAGGAAGCTGAAAGAAGAGACAAAGGAAAAAGCTATCTCCCTCCCACAGCAGGCCAAGCAGCCCCCTCCCATTGTCCTCCAGCCTCCCACGGCAGGCCAAGCCCCCCCCCCCCCCCCCCTTGTCCTCCAGCCTCCCCCCACAGACCAGAGCTCTGTTTACAGTCTGAGATTCAGGGGAGATGGAGAATGAAACCCAGACCAGAGCTCTGTTTACAGTCTGAGAATCAGGGGAGATGGAGAATGAAACCCAGACCAGAGCTCTGTTTACAGTCTGAGATTCAGGGGAGATGGAGAATGAAACCCAGACCAGAGCTCTGTTTACAGTCTGAGATTCAGGGGAGATGGGAGAATGAAACTCAGACCAGAGCCCTGTTTACAGTCTGAGATTCAGGGGAGATGGAGAATGAAACCCAGACCAGAGCCCTGTTTACAGTCTGAGATTCAGGGGAGATGGAGAATGAAACCCAGACCAGAGTTCTGTTTACAGTCTGAGATTCAGGGGAGATGGGAGAATGAAACCCAGACCAGAGCCCTGTTACAGTCTGAGATTCAGGGTTTTTCTTTATTTTTTTTATATTTTCTACTTTGTAGAATAATAGTGAAGACATCAAAACTATGAAATAACACATATGGAATCATGTAGTAAACAAAAAGTGTTAAACATATTTTATATTTGAGATTCTTCAAAGTAGCCACCCTTTGCCTTGATGACAGCTTTGCACACTCTTGGCATTCTCTCAACCAGCTTCATGAGGTAGTCATCTGGAATGCATTTCAATTAACAGGTGTAGATTGTTAAAAGTTAATTTGTGGAATTTCTTTCCTTCTTAATGAGTATGAGCCAATCAGTTGTGTTGTGACAAGGTAGGGGTGGTATACAGAAGATATTTTTTACCATATTTGGTAAAAGACCAAGTCCATATTACGACAAGAACAGCTCAAATAAACAAAAAGAAACGACAGTCCATCATTACATTAAGGCATGAAGGTCAGTCAATTCAGAAATTTTTGCTATATATTTAACTGTGCTGTTTCACAAAAGTACTGAACCTTTCTATTCTCATTGTTTCTACAGACTGTAAATTAAAGATACAATTTATTTTGCTAAAAGTATTATTATATTATTGATCGATTGACTATGACTTTTCATTGACAACTTAGATGGAAAGTGTAGTAACCTGGTGTATTTATGTTTACCAACAGATGGCAGTATTGACTCAAGACGGGGGTTTGCTTCCCGCTATCCGTAGCTATTTCCTATGTCGGCCTATATAAATATGATTTAGAAAGCTTCAGGTAGCTTAAGCCAGGTGCATTAGAGAATGTAATTCTAAGTTACAATTAAATACTAAACCGTACTTAAGTCTCATGAGTCGTAACTCTAAGAAGCCTTTAAGGATACTACAGAAAGCTACTGAGGATGGTAGCTGACTCTATAGCCACTCCTATCTGTCATATCTTAAATCTGAGCCTAGAGGAAAGTCTTTGTCCTCAGGCCTGGAGGGAAGCCAAAGTGGTAAAGCGGCCTTTACTGGTTCTAACAGCAGACCTATCAGCTTGCTGCCAGCTCTTAGCAAATACAATGCTATTTCTCTGTAAACAAATTAACAACAGACTTTCAGCATGCTTATAGAGAAGGGCACTCAACATCGAGGAAAACCAAAGTTCCAAAGACTGGGCCTAATATAGTGTATAAGAGGTCATACAATACGTTTTGTAGTGATTCCTATGTTGATGATGTAAAGAATATTTGCTGGTCCGTGGTGTGTAATGAGGAGCAAACAGACGCTACACTTGACACATTTATGAAACTACTTATTCCAGTTACTAACAAGCACTTATCCATTAAGATCTGTAAAAACTGTTAAATCCCCTGGGATTGATGAGGAATTGAACATTTGTATGGCTGAGAGTGATGAGGCAAAAGGTATGGCAATTTAGTCTGGCAGCACAACCGATTGGCAAACGTACTGCAAATTAAGAAATCATGTGACTAAACTAAATAAAAATAAAATACACTATGAAACAAAGATAAATTATATAAAGAATGACAAAAAAAAGCTTTGGGGCACCTTCAATGAAATTTTGGGGAAAAAAGACAACTTGGCTCCTTCATTCATTGAATCAGATGGCTCATTGAATCAGATGGCTCATTCATCACAAAGCCCACTGATATAGTCAGTTAACCCACTGTTCCCCGGTAGGCCGTCATTGAAAATAAGAATTTGTTCTTAACCTTTTCTCAATATAGGGGGTGCTGTTTCAACATTAGCATTTATCGTCTCCAAATTAAACTGCCTCATACTCAATTCTTGCTCGTACAATATGCATATTATAGTTATTATTGGATAGAAAACACTCTCTAGTTTCTATAGCCGTTTGAATTATGTCTCTGAGTGAAACAGAACCCATTCTACAGCACTTTTCCTGATATGGAGTGAGATTTCAGACATTTTGGCCTCTGGTCCCAGGTCAGTTTTAAAGTCCCTGTAAATCCTATGAGGATACAAACACTGCCCATGCCTTCCTCTAGATGTCAGTAAGAGGTGACAATTTGAATGGAGTCGATTGCGCAATCAGGGCCAGTATAAAACAGAAAAGACCGGATGTACCGTTCTTTTCCCGCTGCGCCTCACGCAAGATGGACGTCGGACTCTCTCTCTTTCCAAGCGTTGGTTTAGCCACTTATATATCGCCGGTCATGTTTTTACTCGTTATAGGTGTTAAAAACATCATAAGGTAGTTAATTTTAACCGTTTTATAGCAATTTATATCCGTTTAGTGCGATTTTGAGGCATTGCTTTGTGATGCACATTGAAGCACCGGGCACGTTTCGGTGTCCCGGTCGAACGTTAGTGGGCATTTCGACGGACAAGCGGACAGCTTTCGACCAAAAGAAGATTAGACCCAAGAAAGGATACATTGCCCAAGATACTGATGGAAGAACAGCTCACAGTAAGAACTATTTATGATGATAAATCGTTGTTCTGTCGAAAAATGTTATACGCATATTCCGCCATTTTTTTTGGTATAGCTTCGCTTGGCGAACCCTGTATTGCACAGTAAGGATATTTTTAGAAATGTAATTCAGCGATTGCATTAAGAACTAATTTGTCTTTCGATTGCTGTCCACCCTATATTTTTTAGTCAAGTTTACGATTAGTTATTCATTACGCCAGATCACTGTCCAAAATGGAGCCCGACATTTTCAGGCTAGTTTTGCTAGTATTGTCATGTTATAACCACGTTTTTTTGTGGCTAAATATGCACATTTTCGAACAAACTCTATATGTATGTTGTAATATGATGTTACAGGGGTGTCATCGGAAGAATTCTGAGAAGGTTAGTGAAAAAATTTATACATTTTGGCGATGATTACGTTATCTCTCTCTTTGGCTTGTATCAATGCTCGGGTAACGTTTGCACATGTGGTATGCTAATATAACGATTTATTGTGTTTTCTCTGTAAAACACTTAGAACATCTGAAATATTGTCTGAATTCACAAGATCTGTGTCTTTCCAATGCTATGCTTTGTCTATTTTTAAGAAATGTTTTATGATGAGTAAATTGGTAATACACGTTGCTCTCTGTATTTATTCTAGTCGAGTTGTGATGGTGGGTGCAATTGTAAACTATGATTTCTACCTGAAATATGCACATTTTTCTAACAAAAACTATCCTATACAATAAATATGTTATCAGACTGTCATCTGATGAGGTTTTTTCTTGGTTAGTGGCTATCAATATCTTTATTTGGCCGAATTGGTGATAGCTACTGGTGGAGAGAAAAAATGGTGGACAAAGAAAATGGTGTCTTTTGCTAACGTGGTTAGCTAATAGATTTACATATTGTGTCTTCCCTGTAAAACATTTTAAAAATCAGAAATGATTGCTGGATTCACAAGAAGTGGATCTTTCATCTGGTATCTTGGACTTGTGATTGAATGATATTTAGATGCTACTATTTACTTGTGACGCTATGCTAGCTATGCTATTCAGCTTTTTTACTGGTGGGGGGTGGGGGGTGCTCCCGGATCCGGGTTTCTGACTCGTTAGAAGTTAACTGACTTGCCTAGTTAAATAAAGGTTAAAAAAAACGTACAAAAATATTGCAAACTACTTTAATGACTTTTTCATTGGAAAGATTAGCAAACTTAGGCGTGACATGCCAGCAACAAACGCTGACACTACACATCCAAGTATATCGGACCAAACTGAAAGACAAGAATTGCACTTTGGAAATCCGTAAAGTCAGTGTGGAAGAAGTGAAAAATATATTATTGTCTGTCAACATTGACAAACCACGGGGGTCTGACTACTTGGATGGAAAATTACTGAGGATAATAGCAGACAATATTGCCAATCCTATTTGCCCCATCTTCAATTTAAGCCTACTAGTGAGCATGTGCCCTCAGGCCTGGAGGGAAGCTAAAGTCATTCCGCTACCCAAGAATAGTAAAGCCCCCTTTACTGGCTCAAATAGCTGACCAATCAGCCTGTTACCATCCCTTAGTAAACTTCTGGAAAAAATTGTGTTTGACCAGATACAATGCTATTTCACATGGACAACAGAATTTCAGCACGCTTATAGGGAAGGACACTCAACAAGCAAATTACACAAATGAGAAATTGATGATACAATGATTGTGGGGGCTGTCTTGTTAGACTTCAGTGTTGCTTTTGACATTATCGATCATAGTCTGCTGCTGGAAAAATGTATGTGTTAACGCGGATAAAGAGTTACTTGTCTAACAGAACACAGAGGGTGTTCTTTAATGGAAGCCTCTCCAACATAATCCAGGTAGAATCAGGAATTCCCCAGGGTAGCTGTTTAGGCCCCTTGATTTTTGAAAATGTTTACTAATGTCATGCCACTGACTTTGAGTAAATCCAGTGTGTCTATGTATGCGGATGACTCAACACTATACACGTCAGCTACTACAGCGACTGAAATGCCTGCAACACTCAACAAAGAGCTGTAGTCAGTTTCAGAATGGGTGGCAAGGAATGTTAGTCATAAATATTTCTAAAACTAAAAGCATTGTATTTGGAACAAAACACTCACTAAACCCTTAACCTAAACTAAACATTGTAATAAATAATGTGGAAATTGAGCAAGTTGCGATGACTAAACTGCTTGGAGTAACACTAGATTGTAAACTGTCATAGTCAAAACATATTGATACAACAGTAGCTAAGATGGGGAGAAGTCTGTACATAATAAAGTGCTGCTCTACCTTCTTAACAACACTATCAACAAGACAGGTCCTACAGGCCCTAGTTTCTACCTTCTTAACAACACTATCAACAAGGCAGGTCCTACAGGCCCTAGTTTCTACCTTCTTAACAACACTATCAACAAGACAGGTCCTACAGGCCCTAGTTTATACCTTCTTAACAACACTATCAACAAGGCAGGTCCTACAGGCCCTAGTTTCTACCTTCTTAACAACACTATCAACAAGGCAGGTCCTACAGGCCCTAGTTTCTACCTTCTTAACAACACTATCAACAAGGCAGGTCCTACAGGCCCTAGTTTTGTCACACCTTGACTACTGTTCAGTCGTGTGGTCGGGTGCCACAAAAAAGGACTTAGGAAAATTGCAATTGGCTCAAAACAGGGCGGCACGGCTGGCTCTTGGATGTACACAGAGAGCTAATATTAATAATATGCATGTCAATCTCTCCTGGCTGAAAGTGGAGGAGAGATTGACTTCATCACTACTTTTATTTATGAGAGGTATTGACATGTTCAATGCACTGAGCTGTCTAAACTACTGGCACACAGCTCAGACACCCATGCATACCCCAAAAGACATGCCACAAGAGGTCTCTTCACAGTCCCCAAGTCCACAACAGACTATGCACAGTACTACATAGAACCATGACTACACAGAACTCTGTTCCACATCAAGTAACTGACGCAAGCAGTAAAATTACATGAAAAAAACACCTTATGGAACAGCAGGGACTGTTAAGCAACACAAACATTGGCACAGACACATGCATACACCCACACACCCACACACACACACACACGATAACATGCACACTATACATACACATGGTTTTAGTACTGTAGATATGTGGTAGTGGTGGAGTAGGGGCCTGAGGGCACACAGTGTTTTGAGACATCTGTGAATGTATTGTAATGTTTTCAAAATTGTATAAACTGCCTTCATTTTGCTGGACCCCAGGAAGAGTTGCTGCCTTGACAGCAGCTAATGGGGATCCATAATAAACCCCAGGAAGAGTAGCTGCTGCCTTGACAGGAACTAATGGGGATCCATAATAAACCCCAGGAAGAGTAGCTGCTGCCTCGGCAGGAACTAATGGGGATCCATAATAAACCCCAGGAAGAGTAGCTGCTGCCTTGGCAGGAACTAATGGGGATCCATAATAAACCCCAGGAAGAGTAGCTGCTGCCTCGACAGGAACTAATGGGGATCCATAATAAATCCCAGGAAGAGTAGCTGCTGCCTTGGCAGGAACTAATGGGGAGCCATAATAAACCCCAGGAAGAGTAGCTGCTCCCTTGACAGGAACTAATGGGGATCCATAATAAATCCCAGGAAGAGTAGCTGCTGCCTCGACAGGAACTAATGGGGATCCATAATAAATCCCAGGAAGAGTAGCTTCTGCCTTGGCAGGAACTAATGGGGAGCCATAATAAACCCCAGGAAGAGTAGCTGCTGCCTCGACAGGAACTAATGGGGATCCATAATAAATCCCAGGAAGAGTAGCTGCTGCCTTGGCAGGAACTAATGGGGAGCCATAATAAACCCCAGGAAGAGTAGCTGCTCCCTTGACAGGAACTAATGGGGATCCATAATAAATCCCAGGAAGAGTAGCTGCTGCCTCGACAGGAACTAATGGGGATCCATAATAAATCCCAGGAAGAGTAGCTGCTGCCTTGGCAGGAACTAATGGGGAGCCATAATAAACCCCAGGAAGAGTAGCTGCTCCCTTGACAGGAACTAATGGGGATCCATAATAAACTCCAGGAAGAGTAGCTGCTCCCTTGACAGGAACTAATGGGGATCCATAATAAACCCCAGGAAGAGTAGCTGCTGCCTTGACAGGAACTAATGGGGATCCATAATAAACCCCAGGAAGAGTAGCTGCTCCCTTGACAGGAACTAATGGGGATCCATAATAAACTCCAGGAAGAGTAGCTGCTCCCTTGACAGGAACTAATGGGGATCCATAATAAACTCCAGGAAGAGTAGCTGCTGCCTTGGCAGGAACTAATGGGGATCCATAATAAACCCCAGGAAGAGTAGCTGCTGCCTTGACAGGAATTAATGGGGATCCATAATAAACCCCAGGAAGAGTAGCTGCTGCCTTGGCAGGAACTAATGGGGATCCATAATAAATACAAATACAAAAACATGTACTGCACTGACACAAATGACTGATGATTGGTTGAAAGAAATTGATAATAAGAATATTGTGGGAGCTGTACTGTTAGATTTCAGTGCAGCCTTTGATATTATTGACCATAACCTGTTGAAAAAACTTAAGTGTTACGGTTTTTCAACCTCTGCCATATCGTGGATTAAGAGCTATCTATCTAATAGAACTCAGAGGGTTTTCTTTCATTTAAGCTTCTCTAATGTTAAACATGTCAAGTGTGGTGTACCGCAGGGCAGCTCTCTAGACCCTCTACTCTTTTCTACTTTTACCAGTGACCTTCTGTATGCTGATGATTCAACCATATATGCATCAGCAATCATAGCTAATGAAGTCACTGAAACCCTTAACAAAGAGTTGCAGTCTGTTTTGGAATGGGTGGCCAGTAATAAACTGGTCCTGAACATCTCTAAAACTAAGAGCATAGTATTTGGTACAAATGATTCCCTAAATTCTTGACCTGAGCAGAATATTGTAATGAATGGTGTGGCTGTTGAACAAGTTGAGGAGACTAAATTACTTGGTGTTACCTTAGATTGTAAACTGTCATGGTCAAAACATATATATATATATTTTTTTTAAACTTAACTAGGCAAGTCAGTTAAGAACAAATTCTTATTTACAATGATGGCCTACCCCGGCCAAACCCGGATGACGCTGTGCCAATTGTGCGCCGCCCTATGGGACTCCCAATCATGGCCGGATGTGATACAGCCTGGATTTGAACCATGGACTATAGTGACGTCTCTTGCCTTAGACCGCTGTGCCACTCAGGAGCATTCAGTGGTTGTAAAGATGGGGAGAGGTCTGTCTGTATAAAGAGATGCTCTGCTTTTTTGACACCACACTCCAAAAAGCAAGTTCTGCAGCCTCTAGTTTTGACTTATCTTGATTATTGTCCAGTCGTGTGGTTGAGTGCTGCAGGGAAAGACCTAGTTAAGCTGCAGCTGGCCCAGAACAGAGCAGCACAACTTGCTCTAATTGTAATCAGAGGGCTTATATACAGAGCCTTCGGGAAGTATTCAGATCCCTTGACTTTTTCCACATTTTGTTACGTTACAGCCTTAATCTAAAACAGATTAAATTTAAGAAAAAACTGAGCAATCTACACACAATACCCCATACTGACAAAGTGAAAACAAGATTTTTGAAATGTTTGCAAATGTATCAAAAATAAAAACAGAAGTATCTTATTTACATAAGGATTCAGACCCATTGATCATCCTTGAGATATTTCTACAACTTGATTGGAGTCCAACTGTGGTAAATTCAACTGATTGGACATGATTTGGAAAGGCACACACCTGTCTATATAACGTCCCACAGCTGAACAGTGCATGAAAAAAAAAGCCATGAGGTCAAATAAATTGTCTGTAGAGCTCCGAGACAGGATTGTATCGAGGCAGGGATACCAAAACATTTCTGCAGCATTGAAGGTCCCCAAGAACACAGTGGCCTCCATCATTCTGAAATAGAAGAAGTTTGGAACCACCAAGACTCTTCCTAGAGCTGGCCGCCCGGCCTAACTGAGCAATTGGGGGAGAGGGGCCTTGGTCAGGGAGGTGACTAAGAACCCGATGGTCACTCTGACAGAGCTCCAGAGTTCCTCTGTGGAGATGGAAGAACCTTCTAGAAGGACAACCATCTCTGCAGCACTCCACCAATCAGACCTTTATGGTAGAGTGGCCAGATGGAAGCCACTCCTCAGTAAAAGGCACACGTGGGCTTGGAGTTTGCCAAATGGGGCGGCAGGTAGCCTAGTGGTTAGAGCTTGGGACCAGTAACCGAAAGGTTGCTGGATCGAATCCAGGAGCTGACAAGGTAAAAATCTATTGTTCCATGGCCTCCCGAGTGGAGCAGTGGTCTAAGGCACTTCATTGCAGTTGGTAGCTGTGCCACTAGAGATCCTGGTTTGAGTCCAGGCTCTGTCGCAGCATCCAATTGGCGCAGTGTCGTTAGGGGAGGGTTTGGCCGGCAGGGATGTCCTTGTCCTATCGCGCTCTAACGACTCCTGTGGCGGGCCGGGCACATGCACGATGACGCGGTTCCTCAGACACATTGGTGTGGCTGGCTTCCAGGTTAAGCGGGCATTGTGTCAAGAAGTAGTGCGGCTTGGTTGGGTCGTGTTTCAGAGGACGCATGGCTCTTGACCTTCACCTCTCCACAAGTCCGTAGGGGAGTTGCACCGATGAGACAAGACTGTAAATATCAATTGGATATGAAATTGGGGAGAAAAAGAAACTCCCATTCGGCTGATATTGATGAAGAGTTTCAAATGAACCTGGTTTAAATAAACAGATAAAGCAACACCTCGCGGCACAACGTCTCTCCCCAATCTGACCTGGATAGTTTGTGTGTATGTATTGATATGTAGGCTATGTGTGCCATTTATAAATTGATGTAGTTCTGTCCTTGTCTATTAATGTTCTGTACTATGTCATGTTTCATGTTTTGTGTGAACCCCCAGTAGAGTAGCTGCTGCTTTTAGAACAGCTCATGGGGATCCTGCTCATGGGGATCCTGCTCATGGGGATCCTGCTCATGGGGATCCAGCTCACGGGGATCCAGCTCATGGGGATCCTAATAAAATACCAAACACCACTAAAGTAATACTGCAAAAAAAATGTGGCAAAGAAATGAACTTTTTCAAAGCATTATGTTTGGGGCAAATCCCAGTGTACTGGATTCGCAGGGGGCCTAGTGAAGTGTACTGGGATTCGCAGGGGGCCTAGTGAAATGTACTGGGATTCGCAGGGGGCCTAGTGAAGTGTACTGGGATTCGCGTGGGGGCCTAGTGAAGTGTACTGGGATTCGCGTGGGGGTCTAGTGAAGTGTACTGGGATTCGCAGTGAAGTGTACTGGGATTCGCAGGGGGCCTAGTGAAGTGTACTGGGATTCGCAGGGGGCCTAGTGAAGTGTACTGGGATTCGCAGGGGGCCTAGTGAAGTGCACTGGGATTCGCAGGGGGTTCCACTCTGTTGGGTCTCAAGACACGACAGTCTATTTACTAATGTATTATTCATGGTCTTCTATTGCCTGCTTGACCATGTCTTGATTCTTAGTAACGGCACTTCCTGGTTTAAATAAAGGTGAAATAAAATGGAGAAATAACATTCAAAGCAGATCTGATCTTTGCCTGATAGTTTCTCCAGCCCTCTGTGACATGCACATGCAGCCCCAGGCAAATCGTTTGAAGGGACGAATGCTATTCACTCCTTTGACGCAAGTCGACAGCTTGGAGGTACGATTATAATGTGCTCTAACAATCTGGCTGTCAGGAATGACAAAGTTTCTGTTAATAAATCTAATTACTTCAAATTAATGTTGCCTCTGGGGAGTAGAGGGAGGGGGGTGGGGTTGCTTCAAGCACAGACCTGACAGCCTGCCTCTTCATGACGCACATTAGATGTTAGACACACGTGCACGTGCAAGAACACAAACATACGCACGTGCACAGACATAAACACATGCACACACACTGCTGAAGCATCAGAAATCCATGCGGTGAATGAACAAGACAGGACTGTCTGTCTGCCTGCCGCCTGTTTGGCGCATGTCTGTCTGTCTGCCTGTCTCTCTGCCTGCCGCATGTCTGCCTCTCTCTCTGTCTGTCTCTGTCTGCCGCCTGTCTGTCTGCCTGTCTCTCTGCCTGCCGCATGTCTGCCTCTCTCTCTCTCTCTCTCTCTCTCTCTCTCTCTCTCTCTCTCTCTCTCTCTCTCTGTCTGTCTGTCTGTCTGTCTGTCTGTCTGTCTGTCTGTCTGTCTGTCTGTCTGTCTGTCTGCGGTCTGTCTACCGCCTGTCTGTCTGCCTGTCTCTCTGCCTGCCGCCTTTCTGTCTCTCTGTCTGTCTACCTGTCGCCTGTCTGTCTGTCTGTCTCTCTGTCTGTCTACCTGTCTGTCTCTCTGTCTGCCTGACGCCTGTCTGCCTGCCGCCCATCTCAGAATGGCCTCCAGAATCTACAGATGAATCATTTGACAGCAGCACCGTCTCAGAATGGCCTCTAAAATATACAATACACCCTCTTTCTTTCATTCTGTATGGCTACGTCATAGATTCCTTTTCAATATACTGTTTTATAGGCATAGATAGATCTATCTGTCTACTATATTAGTTGAAGGTTTCATGAATTGGAACAGGATTTGCTTTGAGTGCTTCTCGCACGATAAGGTCAGTAAGAATGCCCTCTTGTATAATCTTTTTATTTGAGCTCTCAGAACAACGCCTAGACAGTGAAGTAACGTCCAAACCCATTGAATCACGCTGAATGTGTTTGGAAAATCCATCAGTCTCTTCTGGACGTTTAGGGCAAGGCCCATTCATGTTTTCATTCCCGACACAAAACAAATAATTCAGCCCTGGTCCTTTTGTATAACGTACTGTATGTCATGTTAGTGAATGTAATAACAGAGCGCTAACGCAACACACCCACCTACTGGTTGCGATTGGATAGAAATATTGGGGATATGGCCATCCACTGAGACTTTCTGGTGAGAGGCTCCACCTTTCAACTGCAGAGATTTCAATAGGATGTCTTTCTCTCTGAGGGGCGGGGGGAATCATTTCATTATGTCCACTAAGTTGTCTAGTCAGAAGCAGAGCCCTGAATGTCCACACTAAATCTGTCTGTCTGTCTGTCTGTCTGTCTGTCTGTCTGTCTGTCTGTCTGGCTGCCTGTCTGTCTGTCTGTCTGTCTGCCTGCCTGTCTGCCTGCCTGTCTGTCTGTCTGTCTGTCTGTCTGCCCATATGTCTGCCTGTCTGTATATATGTCTGCCTGCCTGTATATATGTCTGCCTGCCTGCCTGTCTGTCTGTATATATGTCTGCCTGCCTGCCTGTCTGTCTGTCTGCCTGTCTGAGAGACCCCTGTTGTAGGTATGGATGTCTGAGGTGTCCTCAACAAGACAACAAGACACCACATTAGGACTGTCCACAACAAGACAACACATTAGGACTGTCCTCAACAAGACACATTAGGACTGTCCTCAACAAGACACCACATTAGGACTGTCCACAACAAGACAACACATTAGGACTGTCCTCAACAAGACAACATCTTAGGACTGTCCTCAACAAGACAACACATTAGGACTGTCCTCAACAAGACACCACATTAGGACTGTCCTCAACAAGACACCACATTAGGACTGTCCACAACAAGACAACACATTAGGACTGTCCTCAACAAGACACATTAGGACTGTCCTCAACAAGACACCACATTAGGACTGTCCACAACAAGACAACACATTAGGACTGTCCTCAACAAGACACATTAGGACTGTCCTCAACAAGACACCACATTAGGACTGTCCACAACAAGACAACACATTAGGACCGTCCTCAACAAGACAACATCTTAGGACTGTCCTCAACAAGACAACACATTAGGACTGTCCTCAACAAGACACCACATTAGGACTGTCCACAACAAGACAACACATTAGGACTGTCCTCAACAAGACACATTAGGACTGTCCTCAACAAGACAGCACATTAGGACTGTCCACAACAAGACAACACATTAGGACTGTCCTCAACAAGACACATTAGGACTGTCCTCAACAAGACACCACATTAGGACTGTCCACAACAAGACAACACATTAGGACTGTCCTCAACAAGACAACATCTTAGGACTGTCCTCAACAAGACAACACATTAGGACTGTCCTCAACAAGACACCACATTAGGACTGTCCACAACAAGACAACACATTAGGACTGTCCTCAACAAGACAACAAGTCAACACATTAGGACTGTCCTCAACAAGACAACACATTAGGACTGTCCTCAACAAGACAACAAGACAACACATTAGGACTGTCCTCAACAATACAACAAGACAACACATTAGGACTGTCCTCAACAAGACAACACCTTAGGACTGTCCTCAACAAGACAACACATTAGGACTGTCCACAACAAGACAACACATTAGGACTGTCCACAACAAGACAACACATTAGGACTGTCCTCAACAAGACAGCACATTAGGACTGTCCTCAACAAGACAGCACATTAGGACTGTCCTCAACAAGACAGCACATTAGGACTGTCCTCAACAAGACAACACATTAGGACTGTCCTCAACAAGACACATTAGGACTGTCCTCAACAAGACACATTAGGACTGTCCTCAACAAGACAACACATTAGGACTGTCCTCAACAAGACACATTAGGACTGTCCTCAACAAGACAACACATTAGGACTGTCCTCAACAAGACAACACATTAGGACTGTCCTCAACAAGACACATTAGGACTGTCCTCAACAAGACACATTAGGACTGTCCTCAACAAGACAACACATTAGGACTGTCCTCAACAAGACACCCCATTAGGACTGTCCTCAACAAGACAACACATTAGGACTGTCCTCAACAAGACAACACATTAGGACTGTCCTCAACAAGACACATTAGGACTGTCCTCAACAAGACACATTAGGACTGTCCTCAACAAGACAACACATTAGGACTGTCCTCAACAAGACACCCCGTTAGGACTGTCCTCAACAAGACACCACATTAGGACTGTCCTCAACAAGACAACACATTAGGACTGTCCTCAACAAGACACCCCGTTAGGACTGTCCTCAACAAGACACCCCGTTAGGACTGTCCTCAACAAGACACCACATTAGGACTGTCCTCAACAAGACAACACATTAGGACTGTCCTCAACAAGACACCCCGTTAGGACTGTCCTCAACAAGACACCCCGTTAGGACTGTCCTCAACAAGACAACACATTAGGACTGTCCTCAACAAGACACCCCATTAGGACTGTCCTCAACAAGACACCCCGTTAGGACTGTCCACAACAAGACAAAATATCAACTAAGAAAGTGGAAGAAAAGTCCGTCAACGGCATGTTGATCAAAATATGCTTTTCCACAGCTCCAGGACCAAGCTGCCACTTGCCATGTCTCTCACCAGATAAACGTCAATCAGTTTAGTTGATCACCCCATAAACATCAATCAATTCATTTGATCACCCCATAAACGTCAATCAATTCATTTGATCACCCCATAAACGTCAATCAATTCATTTGATCACCCCATAAACGTCAATCAATTCAGTAGATCACCCCATAAACGTCAATCAATTCATTTGATCACCTCATAAACGTCAATCAATTCAGTTGATCACCCCATAAACGTCAATCAGTTTAGTTGATCACCCCATAAACATCAATCTATTCAGTAGATCACCCCCTAAACGTCAATCAATTCAGTTGATCACCCCCTAAACGTCAATCAATTCAGTTGATCACCCCATGAACGTCAATCAATTCAGTTGATCACCCCATAAACATCAATCAATTAATTTGATCACCCCATAAACGTCAATCAGTTCATTTGATCACCCCATAAACATCAATCAATTCATTTCATCACCCCATAAACATCAATCAATTCATTTGATCACCCCATAAACGTCAATCAATTCATTTGATCACCCCATAAATGTCAATCAATTCATTTGATCACCCCAATAAACGTCAATCATTTGGCTGATCAAGACCCTTGGCCAACTGTTGCGGCCTGCCATTCGCTAATACTGTTTTCCCAGACACAGTCACAGTCTTCACTGAGGGCTATTTCTTCTTTTACATGTAGCAGACATACAGTAGTGACCCTGACGTTGCACCAAGCACCACGCTCTACCATCGGAGCCACACGGGGCAGGGTAGACTTACGTACGTTGTCACAGTCGTCACAGTCCGGTAGGCCAGCCTTCTGAATGGACCTCTTGACCTCTAGGGAGAAGTTCTCAAACTCTGGTTTGACCGTCCGCAGCAGCGTGACCGTGTTGAGGGCAGAGTACGCTTGTCGCGCTTCACTGTCGTACTTATCCCCTCGCTTCCACGAGCCGTTGCCTAGGAAACCATACGAGGCGAGAGAAAAAAGTGGTGAAATTGCTAACATGGTGAAATGTATATCTACTAATGTCTATCACCATGTAGTGCAGGCCTGGACCTACAGATGAATATGGTATGCAGGCCTGGACCTACAGATGTATATGGTATGCAGGCCTGGACCTACAGATGTATATGGTATGCAGGCCTGGACCTACAGATGTATATGGTATGCAGGCCTGGACCTACAGATGTATATGGTATGTAGGCCTGGACCTACAGATGTATATGGTATGCAGGCCTGGACCTACAGATGTATATGGTATGCAGGCCTGGACCTACAGATGTATATGGTATGCAGGCCTGGACCTACAGATGTATATGGTATGCAGGCCTGGACCTACAGATGTGTATGGTATGCAGGCCTGGACCTATAGATGTATATGGTATGCAGGCCTGGACCTACAGATGTATATGGTATGCAGGCCTGGACCTACAGATGAATATGGTATGCAGGCCTGGACCTACAGATGTATATGGTATGCAGGCCTGGACCTACAGATGAATATGGTATGCAGGCCTGGACCTACAGATGTATATGGTATGCAGGCCTGGACCTACAGATGTATATGGTATGCAGGCCTGGACCTACAGATGTATATGGTATGCAGGCCTGGACCTACAGATGTATATGGTATGTAGGCCTGGACCTACAGATGTATATGGTATGCAGGCCTGGACCTACAGATGTATATGGTATGCAGGCCTGGACCTACAGATGTATATGGTATGCAGGCCTGGACCTACAGATGTATATGGTATGCAGGCCTGGACCTACAGATGTGTATGGTATGCAGGCCTGGACCTATAGATGTATATGGTATGCAGGCCTGGACCTACAGATGAATATGGTATGCAGGCCTGGACCTACAGATGTATATGGTATGCAGGCCTGGACCTACAGATGAATATGGTATGCAGGCCTGGACCTACAGATGTATATGGTATGCAGGCCTGGACCTACAGATGTATATGGTATGCAGGCCTGGACCTACAGATGTATATGGTGTCAGCTCAGGAATTTGAACCAACAACCTTTTGATTATTGACCCAACTCTCCAACCGCTCCCTGCCACCCCACCATCACTGTATACAGTTGAAGTCAGAAGTTTACATATACCTGAGCCAAATACATTTAAACTCAGTTTTTCACAATTCCTATTATTTAATCCTCGTAAAAATTCCCTGTCTTAGGTCAGTTAGGATCACCACTTTATTTTAAGAACGTGAAATGTCCAAATAATAGTAGAGAGAATAATTTATTTCAGCTTTTATTTCTTTCATCACAATCCCAGTGGGTCAGAAGTTTACATACACTCAATTAGTATTTGGTAGCATTGCCTTTAAATTGTTTAACTTGGGTCAAACGTGTCGAGTAGCCTTCCAGAAACTTCCCACAATAAGTTGGGTGAATTTTGGCCCATTCCTCCTGACAGAGCTGGTGTAACTGAGTCAGGTTTGTAGGCCTCCTTGCTCACACACGCTTCTTCAGTTCTGCCCACACATTTTCTATAGGATTGAGGTCAGGGCTTTGTGATGGCCACTCCAATACCTTGACTTTGTTGTCCTTAAGACATTTTGCCACAACTTTGGAAGTATGCTTGGGGTCATTGTCCATTTGGAAGACCCATTTGCGACCAAGCTTTAACTTCCTGACTGATGTCTTGAGATGTTGCTTCAATATATTCACATAATTTTCGTTCCTCATGATGTCATCTATTTTGTGAAGTGCACCAGTCCCTCCTGCAGCAAAGCACCCCCACAACACGATGCTGCCACCCCCGTGCTTCACAGTTGGGATGGTGTTCTTCGGATTGCAAGCCTCCCCCTTTTTCCTCCAAACATAACGATGGTCATTATAGCCAAACAGTTGCTTTTTTGTTTAATCAGACCAGAGGACATTTCTCCAAAAAGTACGATCTTTGTCCCCATGTGCAGTTGCAAACCGTAGTCTGGCTTTATTATGGCGGTTTTGGAGCAGTGGCTTCTTCCTTGCTGAGCGGCCTTTCAGGTTATGTCGATATAGGACTCGTTTTACTGTGGATATAGATACTTTTGTACCCGTTTCCTCCAGCATCTTCACAAGGTCCTTTGCTGTTGTTCTGGGATTGATTTGCACTTTTCGCACCAAAGTACCAGACTTGTGGAGGTCTACAATTTTTTTTCTGAGGTCTTGGCAGATTTCTTTTGATTTTCCCATGATGTCAAGCAAAGAGGCACTGAGTTTGAAGGTAGGCCTTCAAATACATCCACAGGTACACCTCCAATTGACTCAAATGATGTCAATTAGCCTATCAGGAGCTTCTAAAGCCATGACATCATTTTCTGGAATTGTCCAAGCTGTTTAAAGGCACAGTCAACTTAGTGTATGTAAACTTCTGACCCACTGGAATTGTGATACAGTGAATTATAAGTGAAATAATCTGTCTGTAAACAATTGATGGAAAAATGACTTGTGTCATGCACAAACAGATGTCCTAACCGACTTGCCAAAACTATAGTTTGTTAACAAGAAATTTGTGGACTGGTTGAAAAACTAGTTTTAATGACTCCAACCTAAGTGTATGTAAACTTCCGACTTCAACTGTACATTGGGGGTAGTGTTACCATATCATCGTAAATGTATATATACTGAACAAAAATATAAACACAATATGCAACAATTTAAAAGATTTTACTGAGTTACAGTTCATATAAGTAATCAGTCAATTTAACAAAACTGATTGACGGTTTTGGGCTACCGATTGGTGCAGCGGTCTAAGGCACTGTATCGCAGTGCTAGAGGCGTCACTACAGTCCCTGGTTCGATCCGAGGCTGTATCATCGGGAGTCCCATAGGGCGGCGCACAATTGGCCCAGCGTTGTCCGTGTTAGGGTTTGGCCGGGGTAGGCCGTCATTGTAAATAAGAAACTGACTTGCCTAGTTAAATAAAGGTAAAATAAAACATAAATTAATTAGGCTCTTATCTATGGATTTCACATGACTGGGAATACAGATATGCATCTGTTGGTCACAGATAACTTTAAAAAAAATGTAGGGGCGTGGATCAGAAAACCAGTCAGTATCTCGTGTGACAACCATTTGCCTCATGCAGCGTGACACATCTCCTTCACATAGAGTTGATCAGGCTGTTGATTGTGGCCTGCGGAATGTTGTCCCACTCCAATTCAATGGCTGTGTGAAGTTGATGGATATTGGTGGGAACTGGAACACTCTGTCATACACGTCGATCCAGAGCATCCCAAACATGCTCAATGGCTGACATATCTGGTGAGTATGGAGGTCATTATAGAACTGGGACATTCTCAGCTGCCAGGAATTGTGTACAGATCCTTGCCACACGGGGCCGTGCATTATCATGCTGAAACATGAGGTGATGGTGGTGGATGAATGGCACGACAATGGGCCTCAGGATCTCATCACGGAATCTCTGTGCATTCAAATTGCCATCGATAAAATGCAACTGTGTTCGTTGTCCGTAGATTATGCCTGTCCATACCATAACCCCACCGCCACCATGGGGCACTCTGTTCACAACGTTAACATCAGCAAACCGCTCACCCACACGACTCCATACACGTACGTGGTCTGCGGTTGTGAGGCCGGCTGGACGTTCTGCCAAAATCGCTAAAACAACTTTGGTGTTGTAGAGAAATGAACATTCAATTCTCTGGCAACAGCTCTGAAAGACATTCCTGCTAATTGCACACTCCCTCAAAACTTGAGACATCTGTGGCATGGTGTTGTGTGACAAAACTGCACATTTTAGAGTGGCCTTTTATTGTCCCCAGCACAAGGTGCACCTGTGTAATGATCATGCTGTTCTGTTTTATCAGCTTCTTGATATGCCACACCTGTCAGGTGAATGGATTATCTTGGCAAATTTTAAATACTCACTAACAGGGATGTAAACAAATTTGTGCACAACATTTGAGAGAAATAAGCTTTTTTTGGGGGCGTATGGAACATCTATTTTATTCCAGCTCATGAAACATGGGATCAACATTTTAATTTGTTGCGTTTATATTTTGTTTCAGTGTATATGTAGAGCAGGGAGCTGTGTTACCATAAGACGTGGAGTTGAAGAGTTCGATGTTGAAGAAGATGTAGCTGCCATTAGTGAGCCTCCGTCGATGAGCAGCTAGCATGATGTCTCGGACGATGTCAGCTCCCGCGCAGATGATAACAACTGTAAGAGATCAACATGAAGGAACCAGTGTTACTCCTAAACCCGTTTCAACAAGACTAGAAGACATGAACCAGTGTGACACCTCAACCCGTTTCAACAAGACTAGAAGACATAAACCAGTGTGACACCTCAACCCGTTTCAACAAGACTAGAAGACATAAACCAGTGTGACACCTCAACCCGTTTCAACAAGACTAGAAGACATGAACCAGTGTGACACCTCAACCCGTTTCAACAAGACTACAACTACATACAGAGGAGACTGTTTTTAAAACAATGTTCACAATACAATTGACAGATTACTTTTTCTTAAAGCTGGAGTGGAAATGGAGCATTCCACTGGGCACATCAGGTCACTTCAACGTGGAAATGTGGGTAATATTTGGATGAGACGTTGATCAATGAGATTGTCAACTTTTATTCACCCACTCAAAAAGACAAAAGGTTGTTGAATTTCTAATAGCAGAGCAAAAATGACCTGGATTGCAGTTGAGATTACATAAAAAAATACATAGTGCAAGTAAGTGATAGATGCTGTTGGAGACTCTGTCAGATTATTATAGAAATGGTGAAGATTTGACCTGCGACCTTTGCCTTCCAGCTTGCACATACACGTGTTTTCTGATTGCATAACAAGAAACGTATAGATACAGTAACCTCAAAATGTGGCCATGAATAAATACCGTTAGTTTGTAAAATAGTGTTAACGTTTGACCAATTATTGAATTGCAAAAGTAATATTGAATTGTTTGGTTGACAACAGGAACCAAATGTCAACGTTTAAAATAACATTTAAAATACGTATCTAATGCTTGGACAGTTTAATCTGAGCAACTGGCTTAATCCTATTCTTTAACTTTAGTTGGAGAAAGTGAATCCAACATATAATTTCTTAGGCTATTGACAAATATCAATGCTAAGCAGGGCTTGTTTAAACCCTGGACGGGACACCAAAGAATAGTTGGTCTAGGCAGATTAACTCTCCAGTAGGAGATTCCGCTCAGTTTATAGACATTTTTCTGATAGTGGATATAACGTTGAAGATCTGACATTCTTTCACAGGTACAAATTCAATATATTTTAAAATTGGTTACCATGATGACGTAATCATACCCAAGAAGACTTGAGGCTGTAATCGCTGCCAACGGTGCTTCAACAAAGTGCAGAGTAAAGGGTCTGAATGCTTAAATAAATGTGATATTTCACTTTTGTAATACATTTGGAAAAGGTTCTAAACATTTTTCTTTTAACTTTTTTTACTTTTTTTTTTTTTACTTTGTACTTACTTTCACAATGCCCCATTTTTACAATGGGGCATTGTGAGTAGATTTATACATTTTAGAATAAGCCTGTAACATAACAAAAATTTGAAAAAGGTCAAGGTGTCTGAATTCTTTCCAAATGCACATACCAGGGCTGTAGTATAAAGTAGTGCACTATATAGGGAATAGGGCTGTAGTATAAAGTAGTGCACTATATAGGGAATAGGGCTGTAGTATAAAGTAGTGCACTATATAGGGAATAGGGCTGTAGTATAAAGTAGTGCACTATATAGGGAATAGGGTGCCATAGTAAGCTTTTCCTCTTCCTGGATTTCTTTAATATCCTGTGTCCCAAATGACGCCCTATTGGAGAATATATGAAACATGTTCATTAACTGATCAAGTCTCCTGTTACTGTAGAAGAGATAGAAACACCACTCCATACTCTGTCAACTGTTAGATACATTATTAAACAATTCGGTAATGTTTTGCACCTAAAAAATTAATTGTGGCACGCACGCACGCACGCACGCACACGCACGCACACGCACACGCACACGCACACGCACACACACACACACACACACACACACACACACACACACACACACACAGACATAATGTACGTAGGTAAGTAAACATGGCATGTTGTGCCCACTTGAGTCCTTGTGGCGGATTTCAGAAGTGCCCAATTACATAGAGTATTCTCCTAACCCTGCACTCAGCCAGAGAGTACAGTAGAGGCCAATTACATAGAGTATTCTCCTAACCCTGCACTCAGCCAGAGAGTACAGTAGAGGCCAATTACCTAGAGTATTCTCCTAACCCTGCACTCAGCCAGAGAGTACAGTAGAGGCCAATTACCTAGAGTATTCTCTTAACCCTGCACTCAGCCAGAGAGTACAGTAGAGGCCAATTACATAGAGTACTCTCTTAACCCTGCACTCAGCCAGAGAGTACAGTAGAGGCCAATTACCTAGAGTATTCTCCTAACCCTGCACTCAGCCAGAGAGTACAGTAGAGGCCAATTACCTAGAGTATTCTCCTAACCCTGCACTCAGCCAGAGAGTACAGTAGAGGCCAATTACCTAGAGTACTCTCCTAACCCTGCACTCAGCCAGAGAGTACAGTAGAGACCAATTGCATAGAGTACTCTCCTAACCCTGCACTCAGCCAGAGAGTACAGTAGAGGCCAATTACTTAGAGTATTCTCCTAACCCTGCACTCAGCCAGAGAGTACAGTAGAGACCAATTACATAGAGTACTCTCCTAACCCTGCACTCAGCCAGAGAGTACAGTAGAGACCAATTACATAGAGTACTCTCCTAACCCTGCACTCAGCCAGAGAGTACAGTAGAGACCAATTACATAGAGTACTCTCCTAACCCTGCACTCAACCAGAGAGTACAGTAGAGACCAATTACATAGAGTACTCTCCTAACCCTGCACTCAACCAGAGAGTACAGTAGAGGCCAATTACTTAGAGTATTCTCCTAACCCTGCACTCAGCCAGAGAGTACAGTAGAGACCAATTACATAGAGTATTCTCCTAACCCTGCACTCAGCCAGAGAGTACAGTAGAGACCAATTACATAGAGTATTCTCCTAACCCTGCACTCAGCCAGAGAGTACAGTAGAGGCCAATTACATAGAGTACTCTCCTAACCCTGCACTCAGCCAGAGAGTACAGTAGAGGCCAATTACATAGAGTACTCTCCTAACCCTGCACTCAGCCAGAGAGTACAGTAGAGGCCAATTACATAGAGTACTCTCCTAACCCTGCACTCAGCCAGAGAGTACAGTAGAGGCCAATTACCTAGAGTATTCTCCTAACCCTGCACTCAGCCAGAGAGTACAGTAGAGGCCAATTACATAGAGTATTCTCCTAACCCTGCACTCAGCCAGAGAGTACAGTAGAGACCAATGCCCTTCCAATTAAATACATTGAACGTCGGTCTTCAAAAGCAGGTTGCCACCACAGATTTCCCTGGCAGAGGGTGGAACATAAGATTACCACTGAAAAGATAAATAATAATCACAGGTAATCTCTTGAATCATATTTCACGTGGACCCATGCAGAGCACTGAGTCACTACTACAACACAGACTGAACAACAAGGTGATATAACTAGGAACAACCAGGTGATATCGCTCGGAACAGCAGGGTGATATAACTAGGAACAACTAGGTGATATCACTAGGAACAACGAGGTGATATACTGTAACTAGGAACAACGAGGTGATATCACTAGGAACAGCGAGGTGATATACTGTAACTAGGAACAACGAGGTGATATCACTAGGAACAACGAGGTGATATCACTAGGAACAACGAGGTGATATTAATAGGAACAACGAGGTGATATAACTAGGAACAACGAGGTGATATAACAAGGAACAACGAGGTGATATCACTAGGAACAGCGAGGTGATATACTGTAACTAGGAACAACAAGGTGATATCACTAGGAACAACGAGGTGATATCACTAGGAACAACAAGGTGATATTAATAGGAACAACGAGGTGATATCACTAGGAACAACGAGGTGATATCACTAGGAACAACAAGGTGATATAACTAGGAACAACGAGGTGATATCACTAGGAACAACGAGGTGATATTAATAGGAACAACAAGGTGATATTAATAGGAACAACAAGGTGATATAACTAGGAACAACCAGGTGATATAACTAGGAACAACAAGGTGATATAACTAGGAACAACGAGGTGATATCACTAGGAACAACGAGGTGATATTAATAGGAACAACAAGGTGATATTAATAGGAACAACAAGGTGATATAACTAGGAACAACCAGGTGATATCACTAGGAACAACGAGGTGATATTAATAGGAACAACAAGGTGATATTAATAGGAACAACCAGGTGATATCACTAGGAACAACCAGGTGATATCACTAGGAACAACGAGGTGATATCACTAGGAACAACGAGGTGATATCACTAGGAACAACCAGGTGATATAACTAGGAACAACGAGGTGATATAACTAGGAACAACGAGGTGATATCACTAGGAACAACGAGGTGATATCACTAGGAACAACCAGGTGATATCACTAGGAACAACCAGGTGATATCACTAGGAACAACGAGGTGATATCACTAGGAACAACGAGGTGATATTAATAGGAACAACAAGGTGATATTAATAGGAACAACAAGGTGATATTAATAGGAACAACAAGGTGATATAACTAGGAACAACGAGGTGATATTAATAGGAACAACAAGGTGATATTAATAGGAACAACAAGGTGATATAACTAGGAACAACGAGGTGATATAACTAGGAACAACGAGGTGATATCACTAGGAACAACCAGGTGATATCACTAGGAACAACGAGGTGATATCACTAGGAACAACGAGGTGATATCACTAGGAACAACAAGGTGATATCACTAGGAACAACGAGGTGATATCACTAGGAACAACAAGTGGATATCACTAGGAACAGTGAGGTGATATCACTAGGAACAACCAGGTGATATCACTAGGAACAATGAGGTGATATCACTAGGAACAATGAGGTGATATCACTAGGAACAAAGAGGTGATATCACTAGGAACAATGAGGTGATATCACTAGGAACAAAGAGGTGATATCACTAGGAACAACAAGGTGATATCACTAGGAACAACAAGGTGATATCACTAGGAACAGCGAGGTGATATCACTAGGAACAACAAGTGGATATCACTAGGAACAATGAGGTGATATAACTAGGAACAACGAGGTGATATCACTAGGAACAATGAGGTGATATCACTAGGAACAATGAGGTGATATCACTAGGAACAAAGAGGTGATATCACTAGGAACAACAAGGTGATATCACTAGGAACAACAAGGTGATATCACTAGGAACAGCGAGGTGATATCACTAGGAACACCGAGGTGATATCACTAGGAACAACGAGGTGATATCACTAGGAACAACGAGGTGATATCACTAGGAACAAGCAGGTGATATCACTAGGAACAACCAGGTGATATCACTAGGAACAACCAGGTGATATAACTAGGAACAAAGAGGTGATATCACTAGGAACAACGAGGTGATATTAATAGGAACAACGAGGTGATATTAATAGGAACAACGAGGTGATATTAATAGGAACAACAAGGTGATATAACTAGGAACAACAAGGTGATATAACTAGGAACAACGAGGTGATATCACTAGGAACAACGAGGTGATATTAATAGGAACAACCAGGTGATATCACTAGGAACAACGAGGTGATATCACTAGGAACAACCAGGTGATATCACTAGGAACAACCAGGTGATATCACTAGGAACAACCAGGTGATATCACTAGGAACAACCAGGTGATATCACTAGGAACAACCAGGTGATATCACTAGGAACAACCAGGTGATATCACTAGGAACTACGAGGTGATATCACTAGGAACAACGAGGTGATATCACTAGGAACAACCAGGTGATATAACTAGGAACAACCAGGTTATAGATACAGTAGATACAGACCCTACAGTAGATACAGACCTTACAGTAGATACAGACCCTACAGTAGATACAGACCTTACAGTAGATACAGTAGATACAGACCCTACAGTAGATACAGACCCTACAGTAGATACAGATCTTACAGTAGATACAGACCCTACAGTAGATACAGACCTTACAGTAGATACAGACCCTACAGTAGATACAGATCTTACAGTAGATACAGACCTTACAGTAGATACAGACCTTACAGTAGTTACAGACCTTACAGTAGATGCAATAGATACAGACCTTACAGTAGATACAGACCCTACAGTAGATACAGACCCTACAGTAGATACAGACCCTACAGTAGATACAGACCTTACAGTAGATACAGTAGATACAGACCTTACAGTAGATACAGACCCTACAGTAGATACAGACCCTACAGTAGATACAGATCTTACAGTAGATACAGACCTTACAGTAGATACAGACCTTACAGTAGTTACAGACCTTACAGTAGATGCAATAGATACAGACCTTACAGTAGATACATACCCTACAGTAGATACAGACCCTACAGTAGATACAGACCCTACAGTAGATACAGACCTTACAGTAGATACAGTAGATACAGACCTTACAGTAGATACAGACCTTACAGTAGATGCAATAGATACAGACCATACAGTAGATACAGACCCTACAGTAGATACAGTAGATACAGACCCTACAGTAGACACAGACCCTACAGTAGATACAGACCCTACAGTAAATACAGTAGATACAGACCCTACAGTAAATAGAGTAGATACAGACCCTACAGTAGATACAGACCCTACAGTAAATACAGTAGATACAGACCCTACAGTAGATACAGTAGATACAGACCCTACAGTAGATACAGACCCTACAGTAGATACAGACCTTACAGTAGATACAGTAGATACAGACCCTACAGTAGATACAGACCCTACAGTAAATACAGTAGATACAGACCCTACAGTAGATACAGTAGATACAGACCCTACAGTAGATACAGACCCTACAGTAGATACAGACCTTACAGTAGATACAGTAGATACAGACCCTACAGTAAATAGAGTAGATACAGACCCTACAGTAGATACAGACCCTACAGTAAATACAGTAGATACAGACCCTACAGTAGATACAGTAGATACAGACCCTACAGTAGATACAGACCCTACAGTAGATACAGACCTTACAGTAGATACAGTAGATACAGACCCTACAGTAGATACAGACCATACAGTAGACACAGAGTGTTTTCCCAGGTCTGTTTGTATACAGTATGATGCTGTTAATGACAACAGTACTACAGCCAGGGAAACCTTTCCCAGGTCTGTTTGTATACAGTATGATGCTGTTAATGACAACAGTACTACAGCCAGGGAAACCTTTCCCAGGTCTGTTTGATACAGTATGATGCTGTTAATGACAACAGTACTACAGCCAGGGAAACCTTTCCCAGGTCTGTTTGATACAGTATGATGCTGTTAATGACAACAGTACTACAGCCAGGGAAACCTTTCCCAGGTCTGTTTGATACAGTATGATGCTGTTAATGACAACAGTACTACAGCCAGGGAAACCTTTCCCAGGTCTGTTTGATACAGTATGATGCTGTTAATGACAACAGTACTACAGCCAGGGAAACCTTTCCCAGGTCTGTTTGATACAGTATGATGCTGTTAATGACAACAGTACTACAGCCAGGGAAACCTTTCCCAGGTCTGTTTGTGTTTGACGTGACAATAGAACAATAGGAGTTGGCAAGACAACACAAACAGATCTGGGACCAGGCGAACCTTTCCCTCACCGCACAGCCAGACCCAGGGGAAACCATTCCTCTGTCTCAATTTGTAAGTCGCTCTGGATAAGAGCGTCTGCTAAATGACTTAAATGTAAATGTAAATGTAGAGGTCTTCCCTCACAAGGACAGTCAAAATAGGAGAGGAAAATGTAAGCACCGACCAGTAGCGTTAGCAGGGCCTCGGCCCTCAGCCGTCACCCAAATATCCACAGAAAACCTGCGTGGTAACCATGACATGTTTTCCCCATGGAGCAAAGGGTTTTTAAAATAAACAACAAACAGACAAACAAACAACAAGGCGAGTCGGAGGGAAATAACCTGTCAGAGTGTCCCAGCGTCGACTAGCCGTGGTCAATAGGACACATTCAGATACTGAGGGCCAAACGGCAGGCTTATCCCCTGTACAGTGCACTACTGTTGACCTGCGTCCATACGGCTTCGGTCAGAAGTAGTGCACTGTACAGGGAATAGGGTTATATTTGGGATACAGTCCAGCGTCTCTGCTGGAACATTTCCACAGCTCTGTCACTATAGTGGAGGGTCGGGGGGGGGGCTAGCGCTCAGCGCCTCACGGCTCCTGAAGTATCCTCCTGCTCCCAGAAAGAGGGACACACTTCCTCTCAGTGCTCCTGCTGCTGGTGCTGCCGGTACTACAGCACCCTTTAATTAGGCATGCCGAGAGAGAGGAACACAACAGTCCTCTCTCTGTGTGTGTGTGTGTGTCACTCTCTGTGCTTCTGTCTGTCTCTCTCTCTCTCTCTATGTCTCTCTCTCCCAGTCTCTCTGTCTCGCTCTCTCTCTGTGTCTCTCTTTCTGTGTGTCTCTCTCTCTCTGTATCTTTCTCTGTGTGTCTCCATCTGTGTGTCTCTCTCTCTATGTCTCTGTCTCTCTGTGCGTCTCTCTCTGTGTGTGTTTCTGTGTGTGCCTCTCTGTGTGTGTGTCTCTGTGTCCCTCTCTCTGTATGTCTCTCAGTGTGTGTGTCTCTGTGTCCCTCTCTCTGTGTGTCTCTCTGTGTGTCTCTCAGTGTGTGTATCTCTGTGTGTCTCTCAGTGTGTGTCTCAGTGGGTGTCTCTCAGTGTGTCTCTGTGTGTCTCTGTGTGTGTATCTCTGTGTGTCTCTGTGTGTCTCTGTGTGTCTCTGTGTGTCTCTCTCCTCACTGCTCCACGTTACACACAAAACTCCAGGAGTGTCTCTCGGTACGGAGCACTGACACTAGTTATAGAGCTCAGGATTGTCTCTCGGTACGGAGCACTGACACTAGTTATAGAGCTCAGGATTGTCTCTCGGTACTGAGCCCTGACACTAGTTATAGAGCTCAGGATTGTCTCTCGGTACTGAGCCCTGACACTAGTTATAGAGCTCAGGATTGTCCCTCGGTACAGAGCCCTGACACTAGTTATAGAGCTCAGGATTGTCCCTCGGTACTGAGCCCTGACACTAGTTATAGAGCTCAGGATTGGCTCTCGGTACGGAGCCCTGACACTAGTTATAGAGCTCAGGATTGTCCCTCGGTACTGAGCCCTGACACTAGTTATAGAGCTCAGGATTGTCTCTCGGTACGGAGCACTGACACTAGTTATAGAGCTCAGGATTGTCTCTCGGTACTGAGCCCTGAAACTAGTTATAGAGCTCAGAATTGTCCCTCGGTACATAGCCCTGACACTAGTTATAGAGCTCAGGATTGTCCCTCGGTACTGAGCCCTGACACTAGTTATAGAGCTCAGGATTGGCTCTCGGTACGGAGCCCTGACACTAGTTATAGAGCTCAGGATTGTCTCTCGGTACAGAGCCCTGACACTAGTTATAGAGCTCAGGATTGTCTCTCGGTACAGAGCCCTGACACTAGTTATAGAGCTCAGGATTGTCCCTCGGTACTGAGCCCTGACACTAGTTATAGAGCTCAGGATTGTCCCTCGGTACTGAGCACTGACACTAGTTATAGAGCTCAGGATTGTCTCTCGGTACAGAGCCCTGACACTAGTTATAGAGCTCAGGATTGTCTCTCGGTACTGAGCCCTGACACTAGTTATAGAGCTCAGGATTGTCTCTCGGTACTGAGCCCTGACACTAGTTATAGAGCTCAGGATTACATAGAAGGGGGATTGTCCCTCGGTACGGAGCCCTGGCACTAGTTATAGAGCTCAGGATTGCATAGAAGGGGGCAACAGACGGGCGCTACTTATTGTGGCTCACAGGGCGTTTTATGTGTCCCCGTGGCTCCTGTTTGCTACCTGTCCATGCTGCCACTAGTTATAGAAGGTGGCTCCTGTTTGCTACCTGTCCATGCTGACACTAGTTATAGAAGGGGGCTCCTGTTTGCTACCTGTCCATGCTGCCACTAGTTATAGAAGGGGGATCCTGTTTGCTACCTGTCCATGCTGACACTAGTTATAGAAGGGGGCTCCTGTTTGCTACCTGTCCATGCTGACACTAGTTATAGAGCTCAGGATTACATAGAAGGGGGATCCTGTTTGCTACCTGTCCATGCTGACACTAGTTATAGAGCTCAGGATTACATAGAAGGGGGATCCTGTTTGCCACCTGTCCATGCTGACACTAGTTATAGAAGGGGGATCCTGTTTGCTACCTGTCCATGCTGCCACTAGTTATAGAAGGGGGATCCTGTTTGCTACCTGTCCATGCTGACACTAGTTATAGAGCTCAGGATTACATAGAAGGGGGATCCTGTTTGCCACCTGTCCATGCTGACACTAGTTATAGAAGGGGGATCCTGTTTGCTACCTGTCCATGCTGCCACTAGTTATAGAAGGGGGATCCTGTTTGCTACCTGTCCATGCTGACACTAGTTATAGAAGGGGGATCCTGTTTGCTACCTGTCCATGCTGACACTAGTTATAGAAGGGGGATCCTGTTTGCTACCTGTCCATGCTGCCACTAGTTATAGAAGGGGGATCCTGTTTGCTACCTGCCCATGCTGACACTAGTTATAGAAGGGGGATCCTGTTTGCTACCTGTCCATGCTGACACTAGTTATAGAAGGGGGATCCTGTTTGCTACCTGTCCATGCTGACACTAGTTATAGAAGGGGGATCCTGTTTGCTACCTGTCCATGCTGACACTAGTTATAGAAGGGGGATCCTGTTTGCTACCTGTCCATGCTGACACTAGTTATAGAGCTCAAGATTACATAGAAGGGGGCTCCTGTTTGCTACCTGTCCATGCTGACACTAGTTATAGAAGGGGGCTCCTGTTTGCTACCTGTCCATGCTGACACTAGTTATAGAGCTCAGGATTACATAGAAGGGGGATCCTGTTTGCTACCTGTCCATGCTGACACTAGTTATAGAAGGGGGATCCTGTTTGCTACCTGTCCATGCTGACACTAGTTATAGAAGGGGGCTCCTGTTTGCTACCTGTCCATGCTGACACTAGTTATAGAAGGGGGATCCTGTTTGCTACCTGTCCATGCTGCCACTAGTTATAGAAGGGGGATCCTGTTTGCTACCTGTCCATGCTGCCACTAGTTATAGAAGGGGGATCCTGTTTGCTACCTGTCCATGCTGACACTAGTTATAGAAGGGGGCTCCTGTTTGCTACCTGTCCATGCTGACACTAGTTATAGAAGGGGGATCCTGTTTGCTACCTGGCCATGCTGCACTAGTTATAGAAGGGGGATCCTGTTTGCTACCTGTCCATGCTGACACTAGTTATAGAAGGGGGATCCTGTTTGCTACCTGTCCATGCTGACACTAGTTATAGAAGGGGGATCCTGTTTGCTACCTGGCCATGCTGCCACTAGTTATAGAAGGGGGATCCTGTTTGCTACCTGTCCATGCTGACACTAGTTATAGAGCTCAGGATTACATAGAAGGGGGATCCTGTTTGCTACCTGTCCATGCTGACACTAGTTATAGAAGGGGGATCCTGTTTGCTACCTGTCCATGCTGACACTAGTTATAGAAGGGGGATCCTGTTTGCTACCTGTCCATGCTGACACTAGTTATAGAAGGGGGATCTTGTTTGCTACCTGTCCATGCTGACACTAGTTATAGAAGGGGGATCCTGTTTGCTACCTGTCCATGCTGCCACTAGTTATAGAAGGGGGATCCTGTTTGCTACCTGTCCATGCTGCCACTAGTTATAGAAGGGGGATCCTGTTTGCTACCTGTCCATGCTGACACTAGTTATAGAAGGGGGATCCTGTTTGCTACCTGTCCATGCTGCCACTAGTTATAGAAGGGGGATCCTGTTTGCTACCTGTCCATGCTGACACTAGTTATAGAAGGGGGATCCTGTTTGCTACCTGTCCATGCTAACACTAGTTATAGAAGGGGGATCCTGTTTGCTACCTGTCCATGCTGACACTAGTTATAGAAGGGGGATCCTGTTTGCTACCTGTCCATGCTGCCACTAGTTATAGAAGGGGGATCCTGTTTGCTACCTGTCCATGCTGACACTAGTTATAGAAGGGGGATCCTGTTTGCTACCTGTCCATGCTGACACTAGTTATAGAAGGGGGATCCTGTTTGCTACCTGTCCATGCTGACACTAGTTATAGAAGGGGGCTCCTGTTTGCTACCTGTCCATGCTGACACTAGTTATAGAAGGGGGATCCTGTTTGCTACCTGTCCATGCTGACACTAGTTATAGAAGGGGGATCCTGTTTGCTACCTGTCCATGCTGACACTAGTTATAGAAGGGGGCTCCTGTTTGCTACCTGTCCATGCTGCCACTAGTTATAGAAGGGGGCTCCTGTTTGCTACCTGTCCATGCTGCCACTAGTTATAGAAGGGGGATCCTGTTTGCTACCTGTCCATGCTGACACTAGTTATAGAAGGGGGCTCCTGTTTGCTACCTGTCCATGCTGACACTAGTTATAGAAGGGGGCTCCTGTTTGCTACCTGTCCATGCTGCCACTAGTTATAGAAGGGGGATCCTGTTTGCTACCTGTCCATGCTGCCACTAGTTATAGAAGGGGGATCCTGTTTGCTACCTGTCCATGCTGACACTAGTTATAGAAGGGGGATCCTGTTTGCTACCTGTCCATGCTGCCACTAGTTATAGAAGGGGGCTCCTGTTTGCTACCTGTCCATGCTGACACTAGTTATAGAAGGGGGATCCTGTTTGCTACCTGTCCATGCTGACACTAGTTATAGAAGGGGGCTCCTGTTTGCTACCTGTCCATGCTGACACTAGTTATAGAGCTCAGGATTACATAGAAGGGGGATCCTGTTTGCTACCTGTCCATGCTGACACTAGTTATAGAAGGGGGATCCTGTTTGCTACCTGTCCATGCTGACACTAGTTATAGAAGGGGGATCCTGTTTGCTACCTGTCCATGCTGCCACTAGTTATAGAAGGGGGCTCCTGTTTGCTACCTGTCCATGCTGACACTAGTTATAGAAGGGGGATCCTGTTTGCTACCTGTCCATGCTGACACTAGTTATAGAAGGGGGCTCCTGTTTGCTACCTGTCCATGCTGACACTAGTTATAGAGCTCAGGATTACATAGAAGGGGGATCCTGTTTGCTACCTGTCCATGCTGACACTAGTTATAGAAGGGGGATCCTGTTTGCTACCTGTCCATGCTGACACTAGTTATAGAAGGGGGATCCTGTTTGCTACCTGTCCATGCTGACACTAGTTATAGAAGGGGGATCCTGTTTGCTACCTGTCCATGCTGACACTAGTTATAGAGCTCAGGATTACATAGAAGGGGGATCCTGTTTGCTACCTGTCCATGCTGACACTAGTTATAGAAGGGGGATCCTGTTTGCTACCTGTCCATGCTGACACTAGTTATAGAAGGGGGATCCTGTTTGCTACCTGTCCATGCTGACACTAGTTATAGAAGGGGGATCCTGTTTGCTACCTGTCCATGCTGACACTAGTTATAGAAGGGGGATCCTGTTTGCTACCTGTCCATGCTGCCACTAGTTATAGAAGGGGGATCCTGTTTGCTACCTGTCCATGCTGACACTAGTTATAGAGCTCAAGATTACATAGAAGGGGGATCCTGTTTGCTACCTGTCCATGCTGACACTAGTTATAGAAGGGGGCTCCTGTTTGCTACCTGTCCATGCTGCCACTAGTTATAGAGCTCAGGATTACATAGAAGGGGGATCCTGTTTGCTACCTGTCCATGCTGACACTAGTTATAGAAGGGGGCTCCTGTTTGCTACCTGTCCATGCTGACACTAGTTATAGAAGGGGGATCCTGTTTGCTACCTGTCCATGCTGACACTAGTTATAGAAGGGGGATCCTGTTTGCTACCTGTCCATGCTGACACTAGTTATAGAGCTCAGGATTACATAGAAGGGGGATCCTGTTTGCTACCTGTCCATGCTGACACTAGTTATAGAAGGGGGATCCTGTTTGCTACCTGTCCATGCTGACACTAGTTATAGAAGGGGGATCCTGTTTGCTACCTGTCCATGCTGACACTAGTTATAGAAGGGGGATCCTGTTTGCTACCTGTCCATGCTGACACTAGTTATAGAGCTCAGGATTACATAGAAGGGGGATCCTGTTTGCTACCTGTCCATGCTGACACTAGTTATAGAAGGGGGATCCTGTTTGCTACCTGTCCATGCTGACACTAGTTATAGAAGGGGGATCCTGTTTGCTACCTGTCCATGCTGACACTAGTTATAGAAGGGGGATCCTGTTTGCTACCTGTCCATGCTGACACTAGTTATAGAAGGGGGATCCTGTTTGCTACCTGTCCATGCTGCCACTAGTTATAGAAGGGGGATCCTGTTTGCTACCTGTCCATGCTGCCACTAGTTATAGAAGGGGGATCCTGTTTGCTACCTGTCCATGCTGACACTAGTTATAGAAGGGGGATCCTGTTTGCTACCTGTCCATGCTGACACTAGTTATAGAAGGGGGATCCTGTTTGCTACCTGTCCATGCTAACACTAGTTATAGAAGGGGGATCCTGTTTGCTACCTGTCCATGCTGACACTAGTTATAGAAGGGGGATCCTGTTTGCTACCTGTCCATGCTGCCACTAGTTATAGAAGGGGGATCCTGTTTGCTACCTGTCCATGCTGACACTAGTTATAGAAGGGGGATCCTGTTTGCTACCTGTCCATGCTGACACTAGTTATAGAAGGGGGATCCTGTTTGCTACCTGTCCATGCTGCCACTAGTTATAGAAGGGGGATCCTGTTTGCTACCTGTCCATGCTGACACTAGTTATAGAAGGGGGATCCTGTTTGCTACCTGTCCATGCTGCCACTAGTTATAGAAGGGGGATCCTGTTTGCTACCTGTCCATGCTGACACTAGTTATAGAAGGGGGATCCTGTTTGCTACCTGTCCATGCTGCCACTAGTTATAGAAGGGGGATCCTGTTTGCTACCTGTCCATGCTGACACTAGTTATAGAAGGGGGATCCTGTTTGCTACCTGTCCATGCTGACACTAGTTATAGAAGGGGGATCCTGTTTGCTACCTGTCCATGCTGCCACTAGTTATAGAAGGGGGATCCTGTTTGCTACCTGTCCATGCTGCCACTAGTTATAGAAGGGGGATCCTGTTTGCTACCTGTCCATGCTGACACTAGTTATAGAAGGGGGATCCTGTTTGCTACCTGTCCATGCTGCCACTAGTTATAGAAGGGGGATCCTGTTTGCTACCTGTCCATGCTGACACTAGTTATAGAAGGGGGATCCTGTTTGCTACCTGTCCATGCTGCCACTAGTTATAGAAGGGGGATCCTGTTTGCTACCTGTCCATGCTGCCACTAGTTATAGAAGGGGGATCCTGTTTGCTACCTGTCCATGCTGCCACTAGTTATAGAAGGGGGATCCTGTTTGCTACCTGTCCATGCTGACACTAGTTATAGAAGGGGGATCCTGTTTGCTACCTGTCCATGCTGACACTAGTTATAGAAGGGGGCTCCTGTTTGCTACCTGTCCATGCTGACACTAGTTATAGAAGGGGGATCCTGTTTGCTACCTGTCCATGCTGACACTAGTTATAGAAGGGGGCTCCTGTTTGCTACCTGTCCATGCTGACACTAGTTATAGAGCTCAGGATTACATAGAAGGGGGATCCTGTTTGCTACCTGTCCATGCTGACACTAGTTATAGAAGGGGGATCCTGTTTGCTACCTGTCCATGCTGACACTAGTTATAGAAGGGGGATCCTGTTTGCTACCTGTCCATGCTGACACTAGTTATAGAAGGGGGCTCCTGTTTGCTACCTGTCCATGCTGACACTAGTTATAGAAGGGGGATCCTGTTTGCTACCTGTCCATGCTGCCACTAGTTATAGAAGGGGGATCCTGTTTGCTACCTGTCCATGCTGCCGTGGTGCTTCTCTGACAAACCGTTTTAGTGAATACTTTGAATTTTTGTTATTATATAATTATTCCATTTTATTTCATAACTAGTATTTTATATCCAGTTTTTATGATTTATTTAGGATCCAGCAACGCGGAGGGCCACAGTGCTGGGACCGCTAGATTTCTCCCTGGATCCTTTGAATAGCCTATTGGCTAGCAAGCAAAATGGCTGAATTGAGTAAAGGACGTTTTCCTACTTCTACACAAAGCAGCGAAAACTCCTTTGACTCTATCGCTGACCATAAGGCCATTCAATGCATTTGATTTGACATGTTCACAGTCATCCCAGTGAATTACTTTTCTGAAAACTTCACCTGTGTCAAATGTCACAAACTAAATGCTGCCAAGAAGAGGATCATTACTTTACTTGAGGAAATAAACACCTGGATGAGCGTCTAATTTCGAATAAGGACGCCTCACATTTAACCGCATTTGTTGATGCCTCTTTTCGAAGTGACAACTGTAATGGAAACTTTATGGATCGTAATCATTTCCCCACCTCTCGGCCTTCTGAACCTAGCGTGATCATTTCCCAACCTCACGGCCTTCTGAACCTAGCGTGATCATTTCCCCACCTCACAGCCTTCTGAACCTAGCGTGATCATTTCCCCACCTCACGGCCTTCTGAACCTAGCGTGATCATTTCCCCACCTCACAGCCTTCTGAACCTAGCGTGATCATTTCCCCACCTCACCTCCTTCTGAACCTAGCATGATCATTTCCCCACCTCACGTCCTTCTGAACCTAGCGTGATCATTTCCCCACCTCACCTCCTTCTGAACCTAGCGTGATCATTTCCCCACCTCACAGCCTTCTGAACCTAGCGTGATCATTTCCCCACCTCACGGCCTTCTGAACCTAGCGTGATCATTTCCCTACCTCTCAGCCTTCTGAACCTAGCGTGATCATTTCCCCACCTCACGTCCTTCTGAACCTAGCGTGATCATTTCCCCACCTCACAGCCTTCTGAACCTAGCGTGATCATTTCCCAACCTCACGGCCTTCTGAACCTAGCGTGATCATTTCCCCACCTCACGGCCTTCTGAACCTAGCGTGATCATTTCCCCACCTCACGGCCTTCTGAACCTAGCGTGATCATTTCCCCACCTCACGGCCTTCTGAACCTAGCGTGATCATTTCCCCACGTCACGGCCTTCTGAACCTAGCGTGATCATTTCCCCACCTCACAGCCTTCTGAACCTAGCGTGATCATTTCCCCACCTCTCGTCCTTCTGAACCTAGCGTGATCATTTCCCCACCTCACGTCCTTCTGAACCTAGCGTGATCATTTCCCCACCTCACGGCCTTCTGAACCTAGCGTGATCATTTCCCCACCTCACGGCCTTCTGAACCTAGCGTGATCATTTCCCCACCTCACAGCCTTCTGAACCTAGCGTGATCATTTCCCCACCTCACGTCCTTCTGAACCTAGCGTGATCATTTCCCCAACCTAGCGTGATCATTTCCCCACCTCTCGTCCTTCTGAACCTAGCATGATCATTTCCCCACCTCACAGCCTTCTGAACCTAGCGTGATCATTTCCCCAACTCACGTCCTTCTGAACCTGGCGTGATCATTTCCCCACCTCACGGCCTTCTGAACCTAGCGTGATCATTTCCCCACCTCACAGCCTTCTGAACCTAGCGTGATCATTTCCCCACCCCACAGCCTTCTGAACCTAGCGTGATCATTTCCCCACTTCACAGCCTTCTGAACCTAGCGTGATCATTTCCCCACCTCACAGCCTTCTGAACCTAGCGTGATCATTTCCCCACCTCACGGCCTTCTGAACCTAGCGTGATCATTTCCCCACCTCACGGCCTTCTGAACCTAGCGTGATCATTTCCCCACCTCACGGCCTTCTGAACCTAGCGTGATCATTTCCCCACCTCACAGCCTTCTGAACCTAGCGTGATCATTTCCCCACCTCACGGCCTTCTGAACCTAGCGTGATAATTTCCCCACCTCACGTCCTTCTGAACCTAGCGTGATCATTTCCCCACCTCACGTCCTTCTGAACCTAGCGTGATCATTTCCCCACCTCACGTCCTTCTGAACCTAGCGTGATCATTTCCCTACCTCACGTCCTTCTGAACCTAGCGTGATCATTTCCCCACCTCACGTCCTTCTGAACCTAGCGTGATCATTTCCCCACCTCACGGCCTTCTGAACCTAGCGTGATCATTTCCCCACCTCACAGCCTTCTGAACCTAGCGTGATCATTTCCCCACCTCACAGCCTTCTGAACCTAGCGTGATCATTTCCCCACCTCACGGCCTTCTGAACCTAGCGTGATCATTTGAACCTAGCGTGATCATTTCCCCACCTCACGGCCTTCTGAACCTAGCGTGATCATTTCCCCACCTCACGTCCTTCTGAACCTAGCGTGATCATTTCCCCACCTCACGTCATTCTGGACCTAGCGTGATCATTTCCCCACCTCACGGCCTTCTGAACCTAGCGTGATCATTTCCCCACCTCACGGCCTTCTGAACCTAGCGTGATCATTTCCCCACCTCACGTCCTTCTGAACCTAGCGTGATAATTTCCCCACCTCACGGCCTTCTGAACCTAGCGTGATCATTTCCCCACCTCTCGTCCTTCTGAACCTAGCGTGATCATTTCCCCACCTCACGGCCTTCTGAACCTAGCGTGATCATTTCCCCACCTCACGGCCTTCTGAACCTAGCGTGATCATTTCCCCACCTCACAGCCTTCTGAACCTAGCGTGATCATTTCCCCACCTCACAGCCTTCTGAACCTAGCGTGATCATTTCCCCACCTCACGGCCTTCTGAACCTAGCGTGATCATTTCCCTACCTCACGTCCTTCTGAACCTAGCGTGATCATTTCCCCACCTCACAGCCTTCTGAACCTAGCGTGATCATTTCCCCACCTCACGGCCTTCTGAACCTAGCGTGATCATTTCCCCACCTCACGGCCTTCTGAACCTAGCGTGATCATTTCCCCACCTCACAGCCTTCTGAACCTAGCGTGATCATTTCCCCTTGTCTTCCTACACACCTGGTTTCAATCCCATTCATTACCTGTTATGTATTTAACCCTCTGTTTCCCCTCATGTCTTTGTCAGAGATGGATGGTTGTTCAGATTTCGTGTTGTTTGTATTGGTGCGCGACGGGTCCTCGTACCCACTTTGTTTTTATAGTTTTGGAGTTATGTTTTGTTTTAAGTCATTAAACAACTCCATTCCACTAAGTTGATTATCCTGCGCCTGACTTCCCTGCCACCTATACACACGTCTCAGTTAATTACTTACTAGTTAATAACTCGGTATGACTGTTACTAGTTAATAACTCAGTATGACTGTTACTAGTTAATAACTCAGTATGACTGTTACTAGTTAATAACTCAGTATGACTGTTACTAGTTAATAACTCAGTATGACTGTTACTAGTTAATAACTCGGTATGCCTGTTACTAGTTAATAACTCGGTATGACTGTTACTAGTTAATAACTCGGTATGACTGTTACTAGTTAATAACTCAGTATGACTGTTACTAGTTAATAACTCAGTATGAATGTTACTAGTTAATAACTCAGTATGACTGTTACTAGTCAGTATGACTGTTACTAGTTAATAACTCAGTATGACTCTTACTAGTTAATAACTCAGTATGACTGTTACTAGTTAATAACTCAGTATGACTGTTACTAGTTAATAACTCAGTATGACTGTTACTAGTTAATAACTCAGTATGACTGTTACTAGTCAGTATGACTGTTACTAGTTAATAACTCAGTATGACTGTTACTAGTTAAGAACTCAGTATGACTGTTACTAGTCAGTATGACTGTTACTAGTTAATAACTCAGTATGACTGTTACTAGTCAGTATGACTGTTACTAGTTAAGAATTCAGTATGACTGTTACTAGTTAATAACTCAGTATGACTGTTACTAGTTAATAACTCAGTATGACTGTTACTAGTCAGTATGACTGTTACTAGTTAATAACTCAGTATGACTGTTACTAGTCAGTATGACTGTTACTAGTTAAGAATTCAGTATGACTGTTACTAGTTAATAACTCAGTATGACTGTTACTAGTTAATAACTCAGTATGACTGTTACTAGTTAAGAACTCAGTATGACTGTTACTAGTCAGTATGACTGTTACTAGTTAATAACTCAGTATGACTGTTACTAGTTAATAACTCAGTATGACTGTTACTAGTTAATAACTCAGTATGACTGTTACTAGTTAATAACTCAGTATGACTGTTACTAGTTAATAACTCAGTATGACTGTTACTAGTCAGTATGACTGTTACTAGTTAATAACTCAGTATGACTGTTACTAGTTAATAACTCAGTATGACTGTTACTAGTTAATAACTCAGTATGACTGTTACTAGTCAGTATGACTGTTACTAGTCAGTATGACTAGTTAAGAACTCAGTATGACTGTTACTAGTTAACAACACAGTACATTACTGTTACTAGTTAATAACTCGGTATGCCTGTTACTAGTCAGTATGACTGTTACTAGTTAATAACTCAGTATGACTGTTACTAGTCAGTATGACTGTTACTAGTTAATAACTCGTTATGCAGTTACTAGTTAACAACACAGTACATTACTGTTACTAGTTAACAACACAGTACATAACTGTTAGTAGTTAATAACACAGTACATTACTGTTACTAGTTAACAACAAAGTACATAACTGTACCTAGTTAACAACACAGTACATAACTGTACCTAGTATAATAACACAGTACATAACTGTACCTAGTATAATAACACAGTACACAACAGCTTATTCTAGCTTGAATAGCTTGTTCCACATGTCAAGAAGAGAACAGATATGACAGCATGTACTGCATGTCCATGTGCTTCGACAACAGAGACATAGTTGATGTTTACATACCCAACTGTCATTACGTTGGCCCGTTGGGGGAGGTTTATGACCCCCCATAAATACCTTTCCCCTTTTTTCTCTCTCTACTCTACTGATGTGACTATTGAAAATCCCTTTGTTAACACGGAGAGTCTGGGAACATCAAAAGGTGGAAAACGGAACCATATTTCGGTAATCCAACCAGTTTAAAATATGCGTTGGTACTTAATGAATACGATGTCAGATCAGTTTGGCGTCTGAGACATGATTACTAATGACAGGATGACATAAACTGTATCTTGAAAAGTCGACACATTCTAGTTATCAGATTCACATGGAATTGCTGTGCAATTTAAATGTTTAAATATGAAACTATTTGTGAAAATATTAAATGTAATTTTAGCTTCTTAATGAGAGAACGGTTTGTCATAGAGAAACTCTGCTCACTCAGAGGCCCCGCCCAAGTGAACAGACACTGGTTGTAAACTATGAAACATGCCCTTCTTTAACCACTATATAAATCCTTTGGCGAAAATTCTACTTCCTGTTCCAAGGACGTGTGGACTTGAGGTCCCCACGTTGAAAGGACAAAGACCACCTACAGAACTAAGCCAACCTCAGCAAGAACCTAACGAAATTAGCATTGAATTTCAATGTGACGGTGACGACCTACACGCCGGAAGGATGAATTTTGACTATACCAGCCAGAATATAGCATGAGCATATAGCATGGCAACTTGGTATGAACTTTGAACCCTTATTCACTAAAGAAGTCATACCTCCTAGCCGTTGCGTTAGCGCAGCAACTGTAGACGTGGGCTAGGAGAGGACGGACAGAGTATCCATTCTACCACACGACAACGGTACTCAGAGTAAATATGTATTCCATTTTCCTTTTCCAAATGGGCGGTTATTTAGAATGCATAAGATTCTGTATTTACGATAGAGTAGCTAGCTGCCTACGGCCCGATAGAGACACAAAATCTCTTTGTTCCTCAGTCTTCCCGCTCTTTCATTCAAAACTCAACCCCCTTTCTTTGTGTAACCAGCTGTCATATCTGTTCCGTCCGCTAGGGATGTTTTCCTTTATGACATAATTTGTAATCAATGTATGATCCATTCTGTGTAGATGTAATTCTGTGTGATTAGTCAGGTATTTAGTAAATAAATAATTAAACCAAATGTTGTTGTCACGCCCTGGCCTTAGTTATCTTTGTTTTCTTTATTATTTTAGTTAGGTCAGGGTGTGACATGGGAGATGTATATGTTTTGTATTGTCTAGGGTTTTTTGTATGTTTATGGGGCAGCATCTAGTCTAGGTGTATGTATGTCTATGGTTGCCTAGATTGGTTCTCAATTAGAGACAGCTGTCTATCGTTGTCTCTGATTGGGAACCATATTTAGGCAGCCATATTCATTAGGTAGTTCGTGGGTGATTGTCTATGTCTATACGTTAGTTGCTTATGTCTGCACTTTCGTTTTATAGCTTCACGTTCGTGTTTTGTTTAGTTTGTAAAGTGTTCTTTGTTTTCGTCTTCATTAAACGAGAAGATGTATTGTTATCATGCTGCACCTTGGTCCTCCTCTCTTCCACCATACGACGAACGTGACAGTTGTATTGCTGATTCAACTTGTTAGCCAGGGTTCGTGAAAATAACCAAGAATTTACAACTTTCAGATGAGACTAAATAAGGTGAGGGTTGAATATTGACTGCTACTGATGTAAAAGATTACCAAGTCTTTAAGAGTTCATTCGGAAGATAACAGCTCTATAAAAATTATTTTGTGGTGCCCCGACTTTCTAGTTAATTATTTACCCGATTAGCTTAATCAGGTAATATTAATTATAGAATAGCATGTCATATCACTTAATCCGGCATAGCCAAAGTCACGACGCAACTCAATGAGTCCACAACGTGAGTCACCAGATAACAGAATGATTTAATGTAGTCATTCTCTACATTTTATGATGAACAATCCAAAGGTGGAGATAATGTAACCTTGCTTTAGACTCTGCCCCTTCCAGTTACCCCCCTGTCCTGTAAATGAACATTATGAGAGTATTTACAGAATATTAACTACTTTATGAGTCCCCAAATGAACCACTCACTTGCTTGTCCTAGTAGGCCATGTCTCAAGGCGTCTGTCTGTCTGTCTGTCTGTCTGTCTGTCTGTCTGTCTGTCTGTCTGTCTGTCTGTCTCTCTTTCACACTTCTCTCTCCCTTCATCTCTCTCTTTTAGTCTGTTAAAGGAGAGCCACGAATGAACAGAGGATACCTCTGTGCAAACATTAGACAAAGCTCTAGTAGCATAACCAGTCTGAATGAAGAGAGACAGAGAGGACATTTCGGAAAAGGATGCCCCATCACAGTTTCCCTCTTGAAACCATGCTGCCGATCCATCCAACCATCCACCCGTCCATCCATCACTCCCATCACTCCACCCACAAGCTAAAACCCACATGATAGACGCAAATCATAGAGAAAGCAGACTGTATTGCAATCATCTCTGATGGGTGGTCGAATGTTTGTGGGTTAAGGAATAATTAACTACATCATCTCCACCCCTCTCCCAAGAGACAACAGACACACCGGTCTCTACATTGCAGATGAGCTGAAGGCAGTCATCAATGACCTTGGACCACATAAGGTATTTGCACTGGTGACAGACAACGCTGCGAACATGAAGGCTGTTTGGTCTAAAGTGGAGGAGTCCTACCCTCACATCACACCCATTGGCTATGCTGCTCATGCATTGAATCTGCTCCTCAAGGACATCATGGCACTGAAAACAATGGATACACTCTACAAGAGAGCAAGGAAATGGTTAGGTTTGTGAAGGGTCATCAAGTTATAGCAGCAATCTACCTCACCAAGCAAAGTGAGAAGAATAAGAGCACCACATTGAAGCTGCCCAGCAACACCCGTTGGGGTGGTGTTGTCATCATGTTTGACAGTCTCCTGGAGGGGAAGGAGTCTCTCCAAGAAATGGCCATATCACAGTCTGCCGATATGGACAGCCTCATCAAGAGGATCCTCCTGGATGATGTATTTTGTGAGAGAGTGGTAATCAGCCTGAAACTTCTGAAACCTATAGCAGTAGCCAGTGGACGGATTGAGGGAGACAATGCCATCCTGTCTGATGTTCAGACTCTGCTTGCAGATGTAAGAGAATAAATCCGTACTGCCCTGCCCACTTCACTGTTGCTCCAAGCAGAGGAAACTGCAGTTCTGAAATACATCAAAAAGCGTGAAGACTTCTGCCTGAAGCCCATACACACCGCAGCGTACATGTTGGACCCCAAGTATGCTGGCAAGAGCATCCTGTCTGGTGAAGAGATCAATAAGACCTATGGTGTCATCACTACTGTGTTTCGCCACCTTGGCCTGGTAGAGGGCAAGATTCTGGGCAGTCTGGCGAAGCACTCCAAGCAAGGGCTTTGGGATGGAGATGCAATATGGCAGTCGTGCCAAACATCTCATCAGCCACCTGGTGGAAGGGACTTTGTGGATCTGAGGCGCTTTCCCCTGTTGCCTCCATCATCCTCCAAATCCCACCAACATCAGCCGCCTCAGAGCGCAACTGGTCCTCGTTTGGGAACACACACACCAAAGCACGCAACAGACTGACCAATACAAGGGTTGAAAAATTGGTGGCCATCCGGGCAAATATGAGGCTTTTTGAGCCTGACAACGAGCCATCCTCAACAAAGTTGGAAAGTGACAGTGAAGATGAGGCCTCAGAGTCTGATGTTCAAGAGGTGGACATTGAGGAAGTCCAGGGAGAAGACATGGAAGCCTGAGAGGAAGACAACCAAAGCTTTAGTTTCTATCATTTTACAGATGTTGAAAATGTTTTTGGGAGATGTGATGGATCGTTGGGCTCATTCAATATTCCCTTTCTATTATTCTTCAGTGAAGTCATCCCATGTGAAGAGTCTATTTATTCTATTGGGAGGATTTAATCTTTTGCAATTATGTGTACTTATGATAAGGTAAAATGTTTATGTTTCTGTCTCCATATGATATGGTAAATATATCCAATGCAAAAAACATCTACATTTAAATGATATTAATATTAATTTGTATATATTTCCGTTAATTCCCATATATTCCCGTTAATTCCCATATATTCCTGTTAATTCCCATATATTCCTGTTAATTCCCATATATTCCCGTTAATTCCCATATATTCCTGTTAATTCCCATATATTCCCGTTAATTCCCATATATTCCTGTTAATTCCCATATATTCCTGTTAATTCCCATATATTCCTGTTAATTCCCATATATTTCCGTTAATTCCCATATATTCCTGTTAATTCCCATATATTCCCGTTAATTCCCATATATTCCCGTTAATTCCCACGGAAAGTTTCCACCTCTGAATATTCTCCAACCCGTATCATTAGGTATAATGGATATATCCAAAGAAATGGCTATATAGATATGGTAAAACAAACAAAAATGCGCATCGTTTGCTGTCAATTCAGCTGCTTGACGTGATTGGGTGTTAGCTTTAGTTGGCTAGCTAGCTAGCTAGCAAAGGAGAAGTAACGTTAGCCTAGCTATCCCCCATAACTATATTATTGACTTGACAATAAGCTTCTGGTTGCCTATTTCTAAATTATATATTAACCCATATGAGTCTAAACCCTGTCTAAACTGGAGGGGTGTTCTACTAAACTATATGCAATTGTTTTAAGAAGGTGAAACCAAGGATCATTTAGCTATTTCATTTAGAATT